>NC_065444.1:268929409-269101909 GCF_917563875.1 Diabrotica virgifera virgifera
TGAAAGTCAGTTTTAAAGAGAAATCCTTGATTGACTTTGACTATGACTATGCTATTTTTGATGCCATTTGTCACTAGTTAAGACAGTGTCACATTGTGAGACTGTTTTTATCTGAACTATTTTATATAAAAATAAATATAGAAACATACTACCAAGTGCTGAAAAGGGTTTAACCCTCGTAAGGCGGTGCGGGGTGCAGGTGCAACCCAGACCTCGTTTTACTCACCTATCTTTTTTAACAATTTTTTTTTTGATTTTTGTCCAGTTTTTTATTCGTATTAAATTCAATTCTAAATGTATTCCACCCAGTACATCATTTAAAACTCTGTGCGTTTACGTGCGTTTTTTGAAAAAATTACTTTTGGCTGCAAATGATGAAAATTTTGTATCCTGAATTGGAAGTTTCTGATGTTCCTCCAGGAACTAACTGAGCTACGGGACAAGGTCGGTGTTACTTATGTCAGAGAAAAAAGACCGAAAGTCCCGGCATAACTGTATTGTGTGTAAAAACTTTGTGTTGCTCATTCTGTGAAAAATGCATCTGTTTGTCTTCCGACGATAATAATCTTTTTGAGAAGAAATGAGTAATTTTTTTGTAAAATTATGTTTCGTGCTATAATAATTAAGTCCTAATTATCTTTCAAATTAATTTCCCCGACGTTCACATATAAAAAAAATGGATATACAGATGGGGTGCAAATGCACCCCGCATCGTTGTTTACGTAAGAATCTAAGCACCGCCTTACAAGAGTTAAAATAAAATTAAGTTCAATTACCTACTCCTGTAATTGACGCTTTATTCACAGGCAAACTGCAAACGTTTCGCATTAATATCGATACACAATAATTAGTGCTGATTTTTGTCGATTCGTATCTTTTGTTTGGCTGATAATTATTTAATTTAAATAAAACAAGCCAATGGACAAGTAAATATGTTTATAAAAAAAATTAAGGATCGGGGAGGCTCCCTTCTATTCAATTCCCCGCACTCAATGTTTGGTAAAATTTTGCCAAAATTTTAAAATATTTCAGGTAGTACGCAATTGTTAGGTTGAGAACCCCGGGATTAAATGATTATTGATTTCTGTTTCCTTTATTATTGTTTTCGTTTAATTTTTTCCCAAATATTTTGCCATTTCTTTTTGAAGTTATACTTCTTTACGATCGAGGGTAAAATTTTAGAATTCCCTGGCGCATGCGCAGACAGACAGTATGTAGTTCGTTGCTAATCTTTCAAATTATGTATGTATCAGCGCAAATAAGTCATTAAAAGAATATATTAGTGTTCTTAGTAAATGTATTATTTATTATAATTTTTGTGTCTTTGGATTTGTCTTCCTCAGGCGTAAGATAATAAAATATCTATTTTTATACTTTACTTTGATCTATTTGTCACCGTGATGTGTAATTATATCCGACACGTCAATAACACGGGGCTTGATACCTCTGTTGGTATAGCATTGGACCAGAGATCGAGAGATCGCGGGTTCAAATCCCGGACGATTCGTATTCATTTTTTTTTATTATTTTTGGTATTGTTAAGTTTTGGTTAATTTTTGGTAATTATTGTTAATTTTTGGTATTGTAACTGTTAAGTATATTTATTTCGTTGAAATTATCCACAGAGAACGGCAGTTCTCACCAGTGGCGCACAACACCCCTACAAGCGACACTATATATACACGAAATTTTCGATTTTCTAAACCTGACTGAATTGAAAATTGGGCCACATCCCATCTTAAAGAATAGGAAAAGACTCGTCCATCCATATGTCATATCTCCATTTTGGTCCAAGGGTGTGGATTTTACGGCCCTTCCCATTTAGAGTCTGTTTTTCGTTCTCGTCCCCAAAACTCCCAAAAATTTCAAAAACTTAAGCCCGACCTTTGCGGCTTCTGATAGCACAGATCATTACCTTTCCAACGCATGTTTAATTTTGTAAATCGGTTATACCATTCAAAAGTTATCGAGCTCAGAAGTATGACTAAATTTTTATTTAAAAAAGGGGAAATGTTTGTGGATATGTATGTATGTATGTATATATGTATGTATGTATGTGTGTGGAAAAGTTACACCGATCTGAATTTTTTTTTCTGTGTTTCAAGAGGGTGTGAGGGCCGATTCAGAACCGGTCTAATTTTTGACTTCTGACTACCGGTAAGCCAGCTAGAGGACTAGATAGATACAAAATAGCATATTTTTTGGGCGTATATATCTTGGGTTCGAGGAGAGACAGGAAAACCGCAAATACACCAAATTAATAGGGATGAGTTAAGACTTCAAACGGTGCTTAAGCGATCAACCTGAGACATACACACTGCTCACCATAGCCGAAAAACTGAAAAATTAAACGTTGAAAATTTTGGTCTTTCGACAATTACTCAAAATTTCAATCTACGAATTGCGCCAATAACTGAGCGTTTGTAGGAGGACTCAGGACGCGTCTAACGGTGTATATCTCATATCTGGGAAAATTCGAATTTTTTAGTTATAGGCTTCATAAGTATAATCAAATCTATTTCTTATGGGAAAAACCGTTTTTCAAGCTCAATAATTCCTGTAATACGTTCAGTTATCATACTTGATCTTGGATGCATCAGATACTACTTGTCAATACGTTTTAAACTCATATTTAGTGATCAACATCAGTTCAGCCGTTCAGAAGTTATAGAGCTCCAAAAGTATAATTAGTCCAGGAACTGAAACTTTTCACTTCGCAATTTTTACAGAATGGATCGATTTGCTTGAAAATTTGAGAATAAGTAGGGGAGAGTCTAAGGATCAAAATCTGTATGATTCCGAAAGACGCTTTTACTATGGGGTGGTTGCCACCCCGTCTCGAGGGTGGAAATTTTTTATTATATTTTGACCGTAAATGTTGGTAAAAACATTAATTGTAAGCAAAAAATGTTTTATATTTTTTTGATAAAATTAATAGTTTTCGATTTATTGGTTATCGAAATTTAGTTTATATCGAAAAAATCAATGTTATTAATCAATCATGGTTTATGTACTTGTAGTGGTTACGATGCTAGTTTGATTGGGCAATCCGAGTTCATTTGCCGGCCATAATTACATAATTATTAGGATGGCTGGGATATGAACTCGGATTATCTTATCACTGGTGTCGTAAGTTCTAGATCATTTGGGAGAGATTGCGACCAAGGTTCTCGTTCTCAAAACTACCAAAAATTTCAAAAATATTAGTTCGACCTTTGCGGCTTCTGCTAGTACTGATCATTACCTTTCCAACGCACATCTAATTTTGAAAATTACCAGAGAACGACAGTTCTCGCCAGTGGCGCACAACCCCTACATGCGACACTATATATTATATACACGAAATTTTCGATTTTCTAAACCTGACTGAATTGAAAATTGAGCCAAATCCCATCTTAAAGTTTAGGAAAAGACTCCTAGATCCATATATTACTTCTTCATTTTGGTCTAAGGCTGTGGATTTTACGGCTTTTCATATTTAGGGTCTGTTTTTCGTTCTCGTCCCCAAAACTCCCAAAAATTTCAAAAACTTAAGTTCGGCCTTTGCGGCTTCTGATAGCATAGATCATGACCTTTCCAACGCATGTTTAATTTTGAAAATCGGTTATACCGTTTAAAAGTTAGCGAGCTCAGAATTAGAACTCAATTTTTATTTAAAAAGGGGAAAATGTTTGTGGATATGTACATATGTATGTATGTATGTATTTATGTATGTATGTATGTATGTATGTATGTGGAAAAGTTACACCGATCTGAATTTTTTTTCTGTGTTTCAAGAGGGTGTGAGGGCCGATTCAGAACCGGTGTAATTTTTGACTTCTGACTACCCGTAAGCCAGCTATAGGGCTAGGTAGATACAAAATGGCAAATTTTTTGGGCGTATATATCTTAGGTTCAGGGAGAGACAGGAAAATCGCAAATAAACCACATCAATAGGGTTGAGTTAGGTTTTCAAACGTTGCCTAAGCGATCAAGCTCAGACGTACACACGGCTCAGTATAGCCAAAAAATTGAAAAACTAAACTTTGAAAATTTTGGTTTTTCGATAATTATTCAAAATTTCAACCTACGAATTGCGCCAATAACTGAGCGTTTGTAGAAGGACTCTAGGCTAATCTAACGTTGTTTACCTCATGTCCGGGAAAATTAGAAATTTTAAGTTATACGCTTCATAAGTATGATCAAATCTATTTCCTATGGGGAAAACAGTTCAAGCTCAATAATTTCTGTAATAAATTTAATTTTCATACTTAAACTCAGATGCATCAGATACTACTTGTCAATACGTTTCAAACTCATGTTTAGTGATCAAAATCGGTTAAGCCGTTTAGAAGTCTTAAGTTAGAAATATATAATCCAATTAACTATTATTCCCGAAATGGTTTATGTAGTTGTAGTGATTACGACGCTAAATTTGATCTGTAACGGATAATCTGAGTTCATTTACCGGCCATCCCAATATTTTTATTTATTCTATTTCGACTAGAAAAAAAATCTAGTATACATTCGATGGTCACTAGATCATTTGGGAGATAATGCGACAAAGGTGACCATTTATAAAGCTTGACGTGTAATCGAGAAAAATTGCATTCAACTTCATACATTTAATTTGTATATAACTTGAAAAACTCCTGATACAAGAATAAAAAACCGCTAAACGCCGTAAAAATGAGTGGCGCATACAATATTCCAGCTACAAAAGATCTGATATGAAAATTACGTGGCGCGAAAATGTATTTTCATTTTGATGCAAAACAAAATTCTAGTTTTATTTTAAAAGATTTTTCCATAATATTTGCTAAATTTGAAGTAAACGCGCCACAAAAGAGTAAATTTGATACAGTTTGAATTTTGAAACTTTTTTGTGACGCGTTTACTTCAAATTTAGCAAATATTATGGAAAAATCTTTTAAAATAAAACTAGAATTTTGTTTTGCATCAAAATGAAAATACATTTTCGCGCCACGTAATTTTCATATCAGATATTTTGTAGCTGGATGATTGTATGCGCCACTCATTTTTACGGCGTTTAGCGGTTTTTTATTCTTGTATAATAGAAGTATAACTTCTTCACATGTGTGTACTTCATAAAGTACACACACATTCTTTTTTTCTATTCTATAGAAATAGAATAATATAGAAATAGTCTGTCTCGACAAATACACTTCCAAATGAAAAACTAAAAAACACGTGTTTAATATTTTTCAAAAACCTATCAAATGACACCGTGTCGTGTTTGGTGGCATTCGATATTCGATAGGATTTTGAAAAATATTCAACTTTGATGTGATGTGTTTTTTTATTAACTTATACATATTTATCTTCTCTTTTTTAGGTGGTTTTTCCATTTCTGTACTTGGCTTTTCCTTCTTTTGTATATCTTTTTGTATCGTATTTGGGTCCCCTGTGTACTTTTGTATCCATTACTTTTCTTCTTGATTTTTATGATTGCTTTTAGCTAGTATCTAGTCAATTACGGATTTCTCGTTTCGGCTTTTGACTTATCTTGTATACATACATATTATGTCATATTTCGTTGTTTTTAAAAATGCATTAGTTATTGTCATATTGATTAAAATCTTCTTCCATTGTTATTTCTTGTATTTCTCCATATACCGTCCCTGCCATTTCCAACTGTCTAATGTGAAAAGTGGTACTTTTCAAGAGAGCAAATTAACTCTTTTTTAGAGACTCCTAAATCAGCGCATTGACAAATAGGAAAATTTTTATATTTTTTGTATGTAATTTTTAATCCTTGTTAGATTGATAACAAATTTGAACTGCTTATCATGTTTTTCTTTTCAAAAAATCACATTCGTTACTTTGCTTTTTGTATTAATCAAAGATTTGTTTCGGTCCGATGATTCAAAGTAGCGAATGTATAATAGCGAATAACTGCATATAGCTTCTTCTCAGCAGTTTAGCATGTTCGACAGTTTACAGATTATAATTGAATAACTGTTGAATAAATTACAACACAAACTAACGAATGTGACACATTCGACATTTAGCGTTGTACAAATATACCTTTGGTTATAATTATACAAAACAAAATATCGAATATAACCATTTTCGTCAGTTTGCAGTCAACCAAATGAAAGATGCTCATATTAGATGGTGTAAAGAGCATATTTCCCGTGCTCCTAATCAAGCTGCAATAACGAGAATTTGCCACAAGATGTATCACATATAATGCGAGGGCAAGGTATCGAATATGAAAAAAACCCGATTTTTCACATTCGAGAGTTGGAAAAGGTAGGGACGATATGGTCCTATATGTCTAGTGTAGATTTCGTGTTTTTTTCTGACCCTACTGTTGAAATCACCTGCAATGTATAATTCTCCTTTTGGTTCTTGCTGTTTCTGTTGCTAAAGTTAGCTCTCCCCAGAATTCTTTGCTATGTGCGTTATCATCTTCGTTTTGTCCATATACTACTATAATGGTTTTATGACGTCTACACTCTTTAGCATCCATTTTTAATAGTATTATTGTATCTGACTATGCTTTCCAGAAGTACATCTGTTTTTCCAGACTTTTATATATTATACAGCCTACACCTGCAACTGCTCTTTGGTCTTCTAATACTCCACTATATATTAAGGTATGATTATTTTCCAGGTACATGTATAAGAACTATTTTAGAGGACTAACGGAATGTGATTTAAGTGGGCGAAATGGCAGAGTTCAGTGGAAAGGAAAGTTTGGCAGCTTTTTTGATACGATGCTGCACATAACTATAATCGGAATGTGCTCTAGAGATTCGCTTCTTCCAACTAGTATTCGGCAGATAACTGTAGATCCCATTAAACACATGGAAATGGTCGACAAGAATAAGGAAGGTAATAAATCAGATAATATAATTTTTAGTTAATGTTTGCATGTTTTGGTAATTGTACAATCTTACTTTTAATTAATAAATTATTCTTATTACGAGGAAAACAACGAAAAGCCCTAGATGCAAAGTTTACTACTTTTTAAACAATTAGAATAATTGAAATAAAAATACAATAAACAATATTTTAAATCCAAGACTTTTCGTTAATAAACTGCTTTCTGGGAAAAGGACCGAAAGACAGTTTCTAAATACTCAGTATCTGTTTCGAGCCTTCCGTAGCTAGATAGTGTGATGCCTAGGTATTTAAACCTCAGCACTTGTTATATTATCTGACCTTCCAGGTCCAATTTACATCTTATTGGATCTGCAGTTATAACCATGCATCTTGTCTTTTGTGAGGAAATTACATAATATGTTAAATTTTCTAGCGATTATGTTGAATTTGTGCAGCATACGTTGTAAATCATCTTCAATTTGAGAGATTAGTATTGCATCGTACGCATAGCAGATTATTTTAAGTTGTTTTTCTCCCATTTGGAATACTTTTTTAGTTCTTATAGTTCTTACTTTTTCTATTATTTCATCCATGATCAGGTTAAACAATAAAGGACTCAAGGAATCCCCCTGTCTTATCCCATTTCCGGCTTCAATTGCACTTTTACTTTTATTGTGTTGTTCTGGTAGATGTTTTCGATCGTTTTAATTATTCCTAGAGGTACCTCTCTCGAGTATAACAAATGGATAACGTCCTTTAATATGACCCTGTCAAAAGCTTTCTTAAGGTCCACGAAACATAAATATGCCGGTTTGTTGTATTCCAACGATTTCTCTTAAACTTGCCTCATTATACTTACATATAGCGTCAGTGCATGACCTTCCCGACACAAAACCTTGTTGTTCTTCTGCTAATGTTATAATTTCATTCAATTTGTTTGTTATCACTTTGGTTGTTAATTTTAATGTTCTGTTTAATAAGTTAATTCCTGGTCATCTTATGTGTTTCAATATCATTCTCTTTGTTCTTTTCTATCACTTATCTTATGATGAATATATTATCTAGACATGATCTGGCTCTTCGAAATCCGTTTTGTTCTTCGCCCTAAAGGTCCATGTGCTGTTCTACTTTTTTTAACCTGTGAAAAAAGTTCTAGCTATTGAAGACATTTCACTGATCACTATCTATAGTTATTTATTTACCTTTTCAATTTTTTTGAAAATGGACGACATTTATGATAGATTCCACTCACCTGAAATATGCTTTATTTGTGATAAGGACATTTTTGTCTGATTTCTGACAGCAGTAAAATGTATTTTGAATTAAATAAATTACATACATTCTTCTTTTTTTGTCAAATAATTCAAGTTAAAAAAAAGTTTTTCGAAACTTTGTATAAATAATTATGTAAATGTTTATATTACTGAATGGAGAATTAAATAAACTTATTTCGGGGCTATTTTGTTTACTGGCTATTTTGTCGAGGCTATTTTGTATCCGGACTATTTTGACGGGTATTTTTTGACGGGGCTGTTTTGACTGGGCCATTTTGACGGGTAACGGTGAGATATACTCCCGTTATTCTTCTACAATAAGTATGTAATGATTTGCCCACTCTTTTTATGTAATTATCTGTATGACATTTTTACTTCGTTTATTACTTCAGACGATTTTTTATTTTTTCCATTCTTACATTGATCTGTTATTCCCTATCGTGTTGTCCATGCCCATGGACATTCTGTCCAGATATTTTTTCTTTCTAAGCCCTGATTTTTTGTTTTGTTTTCTTCTTCTTTTACTTCTTGGAGATCTTTCGATCTGTTTAATTCTGAAGTTGCCACTGCCTAATTTCCTGTGAGGTGTATTGCCAACTATCTCTCCATCTTTTAGGTGCACCGAGAGAAAAAAATTCTTGACATAAAGAAACTTTATTAATATTTAAGAAAGATCGACTTGGCATATTGCCTAAGAAATATATCTTTGTATGTAAGATATAAGTTTCTAAAATATTTCAAATTAATTCTACTATAGCCAAAGAAATATATCTTAAACATGATTGAACTATCACTTTCTGGCAAACTTCAAACCCATTTATTAGAAAGAAATTACACTTAATGTTAATTAATTTTATTAGTCATAAAAATATATTTTCTACACATTACAAAACTATTCTTTCTGAGCAATAATATTTCTTAGTAAGGAATATTATTATTTTACTATTAATAATTAATATATTTAATGTTAAGAAATATATTTCGCAGAGATAAACGTATATTTAGAGTTAAGTTAGTATTTCTTGAAAATAAAATGATATTACATACGGCGAAATAAATCATTGTGTTAAGGTAAAATCATTACTTATTAATAAAACAAGATATAAAACGTTATTATTACACACAAATATTTTCTCCACTCTTAAACCACTGGCTTCTACACAACAATAAAAGGATGGAGAGGCAAATCCAACTTCCTCAAATTTTCCTTCTTTTGTTAATAGCACTTTGTATATCAGCAATTCACTAAAACAAAATCGTTATGTAGAAAGAGTAAACTTACTTTAATAAATTTTTTTTTTATAAAGATATAGATATTTATTTTGACAAATTTGGGAAATACAAAAAAAAAGAAATACACGGCCCCACATAAGAACTATTAATACTAATAATAATCAATCATATTTAGTTCAAACATGGCATTATTTAACCTACACATCTTTGTTTATTTTTTTCTTTTTGTTAATGAAATATTAATTATTTATCTGTGTAATATTAAGTCACACAATAAATATTGTTTAGCTAAAACAAGAGGGAAAATTCAACCAATGTAAAACATTGAAGCAGACATAATAATATGTAATTTTCTTAATTTTTATAATCTAAAAGAGACAGCATACCTAATCATTAAGAAATTTTATTACGGGAAAGTATTATTAGTTTGCATTTAAGTGATTTAATACATATTAACTAATTCACGGTTTTCGGCAATAACATTTCTTAACCATAACCATATATTTCTTTTAGACTAACTGATTTCTTTGTCTCAAATAAATTAATAGAAAACATCCTCAGTGTTGCACCCGCCATGTTTGATATAGCGTTGTATTGTATATTTTTATAGAAGACGATACATTCAAGAAACCTATTATAGCTGATACATAAGCATACACATTTTTAAAAAGGTACTTACACGTATGAAGTTCTACCATTTCTGGAAGGCCCCGCAGTTGGTTAATAACTCCTTTCTTAATATTGTTCTAAAGCTATATATTATATCATTCTGTGCCAGCTTTAAATTGTGGCATATTTCCCAGTTAGAATAATAAGCTCCTTTATTTCAGAGTCGTCCATCATTATACCTACAAAGCATATAAAGATACTATTATGTTTCTTTTTTAACCATTCGGATACGCAATAATATTATTATTACATCTTAAATTACTCAATTTACTTTTATTTAATACCTATAATATGTACGTACCTTCAAAATATCCGTAAATTTTTAAAGAACACCAATAATTCCAAAATCCATCTATATGAACATGAATATATCACGCCATCTTGACAAACACTGACGACTAAATCATAAATAGTTAATCTGCGCAATTCTTTTGTGGAAGAAAATCTCTTTGCAAGTAACATTTCGGCATTAATGACAAAGTTTTTATTTTATAACCACAGTTACTACAGAGGGTATTTCTCAAGAATTATTTCTTGTGGTTTAAAATATTTATTTGATTGCAAGAAAATTTCTTGTTCACAAATATAAATATGGATTAACTTAACATTATATTTCTTATACTGCAAAATATTTGTAGTTTTCAATTTAAGAAATAAAAACTTTAGGATAAGAAAATTAAATGTAACCATTAATGCATTTCTTAGTATTGAAGAAATTCTCTGTAAGAAATTATTGAGTTGTGTTTAAAAAACTCGTTTCTTTATATGTGAATCGGTATGTTTAACTTAATAGGATATGTTAACTTTTAAGAAATATTGCTCAAAGAAATCGGTGTTTTAGGAGAAAAGAAATTGTTCTCTCGGTGTGGTGTTCAGACTTTTTGTCTGAGGATAACATACACCGAGAGAAAAAAATTCTTGACATAAAGAAACTTTATTAATATTTAAGAAGATCGACTTGGCATATTGCCTAAGAAATATATCTTTGTATGTAAGATATAATTTTCTAAAATATTTCAAATAAATTCTACTATAGCCAAAGAAATATATCTTAAACATGATTGAACTATCACTTTCTGGCAAACTTCAAACCCATTTATCAGAAAGAAATTACACTTGATGTTAATTAATTTTATTAGTCATCAAAATATATTTTCTACACATTACAAAACTATTCTTTCTGAGCAATAATATTTCTTAGTAAGGAATATTATTATCTTACTATTAATAATTAATGTATTTAATGTTAAGAAATATATTTCGCAGAGATAAACGTGTATTTAGAGTTAAGTTAATATTTCTTGAAATTAAAGTTATATTACATACGGCAAAATAAATCATTGTGTTAAGGTAAAATCATTATTTATTAATAAAAACAAGATA
This sequence comes from Diabrotica virgifera virgifera, assembly GCF_917563875.1. NCBI lineage: Eukaryota > Metazoa > Arthropoda > Insecta > Coleoptera > Chrysomelidae > Diabrotica > Diabrotica virgifera. Next base: position 268,940,800 of record NC_065444.1, read on the forward strand.
TAAAATGTTATTATTACATACAAATATTTTCTCCACTCTTAAACCACTGGCTTCTACACAAAAATAAAAGGATGTAGAGGCAAATCCAAATTCCTCAAAGTTTCCTTTTTTTGTTACTAGCACTTTGTATATCAGCAATTCACTAAAACAAAACCGTTATATAGAAAGAGTAAACTTACTTTAATAAAATTTTCTTATAAAGATATAGATATTTATTTTGACAAATTTAGGAAATACGAAAAAAACAAATACACGGCCCCACATAAGAACTATTAATACTAATAATAATCAATCATATTTAGTTCAAACATGGCATTATTTAACCTATACACATCTTTGTTTATTTTTTAATTTTTGTTAATGAAAGATTAATTATTTATCTGTATAATATTAAGTCACACAATAAACATTGTTTAGCTAAAACAAGAGGGAAAATTCAACCAATGTAAAACATTGAAGCAGACATAATAATATGTAATTTTCTTTATTTTTATAATCTAAAAGAGACAGCATACCTAATCATTAAGAAATTTTATTACGGGAAAATATTATTAGTTTACATCTTAAGTCATTTAATACATATTAACTAATTCACGGTTTTCGGCAATAACATTTCTTAACCATAAACATATATTTCTTTTAGACTAACTGATTTCTTTATCTCAAATAAATTAACAGAAAACATCCTCTGCGTTGCACCCGCCATGTTTGATATAGCGTTGTATAGTATATTTTTATAGAAGACGATACATTTAAAAAACTTATTATAGTTGATACAAAAGTATACACATTTTTAAAAAGGTACTTACATGTATGAAGTTCTACCATTTCTGGAAGGCCCCGCAGTTGGTTAATAACTCCTTTCTTAATATTGTTCTGAAGCTATATATTATATCATTCTGTCCCAGCTTTAAATTGTGGCTTATTTCCCAGTTAGAATAATAAGCTCCTTTATTTCAGAGTTGTCCATCATTATACCTAAAAAGCATATAAAGATACTATTATGTGTCTTTTATAACCATTCGGATACGCTACAATATTATTATTACATGTTAAATTACTCAATTTACTTTTATTTAATACCTATATATGTACGTACCTTCAAAATAACCCTTAATTTTTAAAGAACACCAATAAATCAAAAATCCATCTATATGAACATGAACATATCACGCCATCTTGAAAAACACTGACGACTAAATCATAAATAGTTAATCTGCGCAATTCTTTTGTGGAAGAAAATCTCTTTGCAGGTAATATTTCGGCATTAATGACAAAGTTTTGATTTTATAACCACAGTTACTAAGTTCAGAGGGTATTTCTGAAGAATTATTTCTTGCGGTTTAAAATATTTATTTGATTGCAAGAAAATTTCTTGTTCACAAATATAAATATGCATTAACTTAACATTATATTTCTTATACTGCAAAATATTTGTAGTTTTCAATTTAGGAAATAAAAACTTTAGGATAAGAAAATTAAATGTAACCATTGATGCATTTCTTACTATTGAAGAAATTATCTGTAAGAAATTATTGAGTTGTGTTTAAAAAACTCGTTTCTTTATATGTGAAGCGGTATGTTTAAGTTAATAGGATATGTTAACTTTTAAGAAATATTGCTCAAAGAAATCGGTGTTTTAGGAGAAAAGAATTGTTCTCTCGGTGTAGTCTTCTCGTCTTCCTGAGGTTCTGTCGTTTAGCTATTTATGGCCAATTTATCATTTTTCCTTTTAATCATCTCTTCTAGTTCATCACTATATTTCTCCAAATAATTATGTTTGTGTTTTTCAATACCCAGCGACTTTTTGCACCTCCTCATCTCTTTGGATATTATTTTTTTTGTCGTCTTCTCCTGTATATAAATTTCCCTAGTACTGATCGGTGGTTAGTAGCACATTGTTTTTGTCTATATACTCTTACATCTCGTATTACTGTGTTGCTAGCCTTTCTAATCACAAAATTTAACAATATTATTTTTTTTAGAGCTACCCATCACTTACAACACTTGTCAAAACATAATAAAATCTGGAGGCGTAGAAATTATTGGAACAGAATACTCCAAAGCACCACGTCGTCAACACACGCAGGAACCCCCATATTGTGAAACTTACAGTCTAGTTAATTACAGCGAAACTGCTGCCGAGTATGACTTAGAGACTGCCATGTCAACAGCGATGCAAATAATCCTGCAAAATAACACAGGGACGGTTAAGCAGGTAAAGATTTGTGAAATTATGCCAACTCAAGGTAATAGAGAAATAGATCCGATTGTTAAAAATATTATGGCTAAACAAGTATTAAGTAAAATTGAGTATTTCAGTAGCCGCTTAGAAAATTTAAAAGACAAATTCCAAGCCATTATTATTAACGACAAAGAAGTACAGCTGGAAGAATTAAATAAACTAGTAAATAATCTGACAGAAAATGGTTTCATTCTATTTAAAGGTTCCTTCGAACATACTAGGCATTCGTCTTTAGAAATAATTTTTGAGTCAGTTCTCGATAACGACAAAGTGTATCTTTTAAAGCCAACAACTGAAGTGTCCAAAAATTATGCTGTTCTAAACATAAGCAACACAAACTTAGATTGGTTGGAAAATCTCAAGAATTTAGGTAAAATTAACGAAGAAAAAACCGTATACTTAGTCAGTCAAAACGAAGATTTCAGCGGAATAATAGGATTGACCAAGTGTTTATTAACTGAAACTACTAAGTTAAGATTTCGTGCATTTTTCATTGATCAACATGGAAGTAAGTTTTCCGTAAACGACCCTTTCTATAAAAATCAGATTAAAAAGGACCTTACTTTCAATGTTCTGAGCAACAACAAATGGGGTACTTATGTCCATTTACCTTTAAGAGATTTAAATAAGCAAACTGTTGGCAATGCTGCCGTCGATATAAGCACCCTGGGTGATTTGTCTACAATAGAATGGACTGAAATGGCTTTCGAGGGTAGGAGGTAAGTTTACCATTATATTTCAATCCGAAACATAAAAATCTAGTTCTTTAATTGTATTTTTCCATGTTAGTCATCATCAACCTGTACTCATCCACTGCTGGATATAGATCTTCCTCAGCTGTTTCCATATATCTTTGTTTTGTCCTGCTTGCATCCAGCTTGCATCCAGCTTGTCCTGCTTGCAAAATGAAAACACGCTTCAGACAGTCGGTTGTTGGGCGTCCTCTGTTCCGTAGTGCTTCTTGTCGTGGCATACAGTCGACAATGCCTTTTTGTTCATAGGTTGTCTGATAATCTGGCGGCGTGCTCTGCCCAATTCCACATTAGCGATGCTATTCTTTCGACAGCAGTGGCGGCTGGTCAGAGGAGGCAAGGGAGGCTTAGCCTCCCCATACATTTTTTACACACGCTACACTGTTTTGTTTACTTTGCTTCGCGTTAGAGATATCGCAAAAAGTTATTTGAACAAGTTGTTCCAAATAATATTCTAACCCCACATACCAAATTTTAGCACAAAATTCGCACTTTTAGTTTTTTCATTATTTGTAGTCGGGATCCTAAAATCGCAGAGGAGGCTGCTTGCCGGAAAATCTCACTTGCTAATGCTCCGCGTAGCCCAGCAGCGTTTACGGTGATACAGTAGCGATCAACAGGTAGCCAAAACGCGTTCCAAGATTGCGGCTGTAATTTTGAATATTTTTTCGAGATATTTGGCACACGTATTCGTAATATAATAAAGAATGGCGGTACAGAGCCCAATTTGAAAAATATATTAATATGTGGAAATTACTCTGTAATTAAATACAATATTAAAAAAACGAGCCTGTACCGCCACTAAGAAGAACAAAAAAATACACTTTCTTCAAATAAACTTTTTTATCCGATGCCTAGATTTTGTGTCATTTTGGAACTACTAATGAAATAAAAAATTTTAGTAGTTCCAAAATGACACAAAATCTAGGCATCGAATAAAAAAAATTATTTGAAGAAAGTGTATTTTTTTATTCTTCTTAATGGCGGTACAGGCTCTTTTTTTTAATATTCTATTTAATTACAAAGTAATTTCCACATATTAATATATTTTTCAAATTGGGCTCTGTACCGCCATTCTTTATTATATTACGAATACGTGTGCCAAATATCTCGAAAAAATATTCAAAATTACAGCCGCAATCTTGGAACGAGTTTTCGCCACCTGTTGATCGCTATTGTTTCCTCTTAAGGATGGTTTAAGGAGACCCGGTCTCCTTAGAGCTGCACATCGCTTAACGCACACGCTGCCCGGAGATCGGGCAAATGAGATTTTTCAGCCAGCAGCCTCCTCTGCGGATTTTAGGATCCTGACTACAAATAATGAAAAAACTAAAAGTGCGAATTTTGTGATGAAATTTGGTATGTGGGATTAGAATAATATTTGGAACAACTTGTTTAAATAACTTTTTCCGATATCTGTAATGCAAAGCAAAATATCGGTAATTTACCGTGTTTTTGCATTCGCAGAGTAAGCCGCTTTTAGAATTAAAAAAATTCAGTTGAGTATCTTAAACAATGTAAACCTTTAACCTGTATGGACTGCAAAACTTCAAATCTGTATTTATTTTGATATGCATATCTACTTACAGAGATAGAATTGTTAACAAATAAACGACACAAACTTTGGTAATACACTTTTACAATTATACTATTTTTAAAATGATATGATATTATGAAATAATTATGAATTATGATGATATTATAAAATGTAAATAAAAAATTGTCAAAAAAATGGGGCCTTAAATTAGATTTTGTTGGCGAATTTTTTTTTGCTAGTACAAAGGACTTCTAGAAGGGTAAGATGATGAAAAGTGCCCCCAACTCGATTCGAATTCCATATAGGTCACCGTTTAGCATATATAGTGAAACTAACTTTCTGAAATTTTTAGCCCTCTAGGTGGTCATGTGACCCACCTAAAGCCTAATTAGGCTCTTTAAGTTTTTATTTTTTATCTCAGCCGCATCGAGAACTAGCGAAAAACTTTAAATAAAAAAGTTGTAAGCTTTAAAAAGTTCTGTCCGAAATTTTTTTTTGAAGTTATACTTCTTTACCGGCGATAGAGGGTGATTTTTTTATATGTTAAAACCTATCAGCCCGGCGCATGCGCATTATAACTTTGTTCTGATTGGATGTTCAAATGACATGTCAAAAATTATCCGATGTGGCAGCTGTGGTTTGGAGGTAAAGGTAAAGGTAAACAAATGTATAATATATTAGTTTTATTGTTGTGAGGACAGAAACAAGAAAGTTTATAATATTGTAGTGACTTTTAAATAGTTTTTAAAAGCAACAGGTACGTAATAATTGTTAATGTATCATGGGTATAAACCTACCTATTTGATCTGCCAAAATACATAGTATGTAATACTTTTATTTATATAATTTGATTACCATCAAAATGTCTATCAATATTCACCTAATATATTGTTTTTTTACTCTGTTTTGTTGTATTTTTTCAATTCTAAATCATTTCAATTCAAAATTAAAATAATTTGATTAATTTTCAAAATATCAAAATATCACAAGTTTAATCCGTTTAGTTAGTCGATCTTCGTAAATAATGACACATAGTGTCCGTGGCTAAGCGGAGAAGGCGAATGAATTCCAATACCAACCGCTCTTATCAGCGCTGGTTCGAGTCCCAATAGAAACTTTCTTTTTTGTTTTTTTTTAATACATTTTATGATTGTAAGTATATTTATTATATAATTGTATTTTCAGAAAATACGTATTTAGTTAAAAAAATTTTCGACAATTAATGTTCAGACATCATTTGTGGCTTGTTTAATGTGTTTGTGTGTGTTTTATTCGTTTATTATTTTAATTTTTGGCACTGTTCTAATAAAAATGTTTGAGAAGTAGTAAGTATAAATTAGTTTAATATTTAAACAAAATATAAATAAAAAGTATATTAATTTCGTTTAAATCATATAATAAATAGAAGTATAACTTCTTACGTGCGTACAAAGTACACACACATTCTTTTTTTTTATTTTTGGCGGGAAATTTAAATTTTAGAACGATTTTAAAATTTTAAATGAGTATAAAAAAATAACTAATACATTAGTTTTCAAGAAAAAAATATGTAACGTGTATTTTTGCATGATATTTCACCCCGAATTTTTTCAAATTTTTAAAATTGGTGAAACACACCTTTAAAAATAAAAAACCGCATTTTTTTGGTTTTTTTTTTCGTTTTTTGATATAATTTTATACATATTTTTCAAAAAAGGTAATACCGTCACTAGAATAGGTAAAAAACTGAAAAATAATTGGGATTTGCTTAACAAAAATTTTTTGTAATCCCATCCATTTTCAATATACAGGGCGTTGAAGAAAACAAAATTTTACACATTTTTTACGATTTTGCCGAAACTACTGGCAACATTGTAATAAAATTTGGCAAGTTTTAAGAGGTGGTTGTTGTGCATTTTTTGACATACAATTAAGAATTGTATATTTATCATTGGCGCCTATACGGGTAATAGTCTGAACTTTTTAAAGAAAAAAGATAGTACGCCACTGACATATTTCAAATTAACAATCCTTTTTGAATTCCTCGATTAATTTGTGACAAAAAATCTATCTTCCTATTTTTTCATACGACGCGCCATTTTTATTCAAAAAATAAAACTTAACCCTTACAAAGTATTCGAACTTCTATTATTAGTAGTTTCTACATCTACATATAGGTCTGGATCCCGCGTATGAAAAAAAAGTTGATTAATAGCAAGCTGAAAATTTGTTAATAGCTTAAGGGTGTCTAGTCGGATAAACTTTGATATACGGGAACACTGGAGCAGGGGCAGTTTAAATTGTGGAACAGGTTCAAAATTTGGAACGGTCAGACCACGAAAACGGCACATTTATTTTGTCCGACAGAACAGACTTAAACTCTCCGAACAGAGATTAAACTCTCATGCAAAAATCAGACTGCTATTTATCACCTGTCATAATTCCTGTCATTTGACATATTCTACATGTTCCAGTCATTAAAACGCCCATTTGGTGATAAATAGCAGCCTGATTTTTGCATGAGAGTTTAATCTCTGTTCGGAGAGTTTAATTCTGTTCTGTCGGACAAAATACATGTGCCGTTTTCGTGTTCTGACCGTTCCAAATTTTTAACCTGTTCCACAATTAAAACTTCCCCTGTTCCAGTGTTCCCATATATCAAAGTTTGTCCGATTAGACACCCTTAAGCTATTAACAAATTTTCAGCTTGCTATTAATCAACTTTTTTTTCATACGCGGGATCCAGACCTAATACGTAAACTCGTACGTCCATTATAAAAACTAATTCGAATACTTTGGAAGCGTTAAGATATTTTATTTTTTGCAGCAAAACGGCGCCTCGTGTGAAAAAATGATAAGATAGTTTTTTTATCGAAAATTGAATGAGGAATTTAAAAATGATTGTTAATTTGAAATATTATGTTAGTGGCGTAATATCTTTTTTTTCTTTGAAAAGTTCAGACCATTACCCCTAAGCGCCCCAATAATGAATATCAGATCCTTAGTTGTATGTCAAAACATGCACAATAACTACCTTTTAAAACCCGCCAAGTTTTATTACAATGTTGCCAGTAGTTTCGGCCAAATCGTAAAAAATGTGTAAAATTTTGTTTTCTTCAAAGCCCTGTATCTTGAAAATGGATGGTGTTACAAAAAATTGTTTTTAAGCAAACCCCAATTCTTTTTAAATTTTTTACCTGCTCCAGTGACGGTGTTACCTTTTTTGAAAAATATGTATAAAATTGTATCAAAAAACGAAAAAAAAAACAAAAAAATGCGGTTTTTTATTTTTAAAGGTGCGTTTCACCAATTTTAAAAATTTGAAAAAATTCAGGGTGAAATATTATGGAAAAATACACGTTATATATTTTTTTCGTGAAAACGAATGTCTTAGTTATTTTTTTATACTTATTTAAAATTTTAATATCGTTCTAAAATTTAAATTTCCCGCCAAAAATTAAAAAAAAAAATTCGCACAGAACTTTTTAAATCTTACAAATTTTTGAAGTTATACTTCTTTACGCGCGATGAGGGTGAATTTTTATATGTTAAAACCAGGCACATACGCATCACCCAGGCGCATACGCGCATTATAACTTTGTTCTGATTGGATGTTCAAATGACATGTCAAAAATTATCCAATATGGCAGCTGTAGGACACCTGTGGTTTGGAGGTAAAGGTAAACAAATGTATTATATATTAGTTTTATTGTTGTGAGGACAGAAACAAAAAAGTTTATAATATTGTAGTGACTTTTAAATAGTTTTTAAAAGCAACAGGTACGTAATAATTGTTAATGTATCATGGGTATAAACCTACCTGTTTGATCTGCCAAAATACATAGTATGTAATGCTTTTATTTATATAATTTGATTACTATCAAAATTTATATCAATATTCACCTAATATATTGTTTTCTTACTCTATGTTTTGTTGTATTTTTTCAATTCTAAATCATTTTCACTTCAAAATTAAAATAATTTGATCAATTTTCAAAATATCAAAATATTACAAGTTTAATGACGTTCTACACCTTCGGCAAAGAATTAAGGATTTGCATGAAATTTTAGTATGTTATAGTTTACTTCAAAAAACTAAGACTTGATTTTTTAAAAAATGTTTTACCGTGCCGTTTAATTACTATTAAGGGTCAAAGTTAAGTTTTAATATGGGCTCTTATGGGAATTCTTAAAAAGTTAATAACTTTTGACCCAAATTTACGATTTTTAATTATTTGTGCTTAAATTAAAGGTATTTTTGTAAGGAATAAGAAATTAAAAAATGAGGATTGTTTACCGTACCATTATTAAATAAAAGTGAAATTACTGTTTCGAAATTTAACAAAGGTAGTAGTGAGATCAGCTGCACTCATAATTATATCTACGATTCATTTTTTTTTTAGTTGTTTTAATAAAAAATTTTTGAAAGTGGTAGATAAGAAAGTTAGTTTAATATTTAAATAGAATACAATTACTTCGTTAAAATTATATAATAGAAGTATAACTTCTTACGTGCGTACAAAGTACACACACATTCTTTTTTTATTTAAAGTTTCTCGCTAGTTCTCGATGCGGCTGAGATAAAAAATAAAAACATAAACAGCCTAATTAGGCTCTAGGTGGGTAACATGACCACCTAGGGGGCTAAAAATTTCAGAAAGTTAGTTTCACTATATATGCTAAACGGTGACCTATATGGAATTCGAATCGAGTTAGGGGCACTTTTCATCATCTTACCCGGCTAGGTCGTCTAGATAATTTACAGTTAGGTATAGCCTCGCCTATTGAAAAAATCTCTCAGGGAGACACCCAACATCTGGCGCTCCATAGCCCTCTGAGTTACGCGAATCTTGTTCACTAACTTGTTTGTGAGGGTTAATGTTTCTGCTCCATAAGTACAGGTAACACACACTGGCCAAGATTTCCCTTTTTAGGCATATGGATAAGTCCTATTAATACTTCATACTTTATATTTCATATGAGCACATACTTCAATATTCCAAACGCAGCCCAAGCTAAGCCTGTGCAACGTAGGAGCTCGCATGTCTGGTTTTCTCTGATCAACCGGAGTTTATGTCGTAAGCACTTATTGCAGTCTGCTTAATATCCCTTTCATAAACAACAATATTACGATTTAGCACCTAGACAAGGAGGAAACGGCGGGTTCGTTGGGAAAAATATTCCCATGAGATATTTTTGCATAATCACATTCGTGAGACATCCCAGAATAAGGTTCAAGAAGTCGCCCACGTGAAAAGTGGGCCAATTTTTTTTAACAATTTTTTTAATCAAATTGCAAAAATCAATATTTTTAGCCCGGACTATTTTTTTTAGGTTTTTTGGACCATTCTGGACAAAAAAGATCTCTTGTATTTTTTTTTTCTCTAAAGTTGATCTTTTTGGAGTTATAAGCAATTTAAAATTTAAAAAACGCGAAAATGGCCATTATTAAGACTTAATAACTCGGTTAAAAATTATTAATATGAAAGTCAGAAAGTGGCTAAAACAAAGTTTAAAGCCCCCACTACATGATCCTGAAGAAATCTGTGTCATTAATTTACTAATAAGCTGCTATTTTTAATTAATAACAATGAGCGGCTAGATCGTATTGACGCCGCTGTAAATGTGAGTGCGAGTAAGATGCACAATTGGACTGCTGGAATGGCTTCTCTCTCGCACTCAGAATTTACAGCGGCCGCACACGGGCATGGCGCTTATTATTATTACATACTTAAAAATAACAGCTTAGTAATAAAATAATGACAAGAATTTCTTCAGGATCTTGTAGGGGGGCTTTAAACTTTGATTTAGTCATATATTGACTTTCATAATAATAACTTTTAACCGAGTTATTATGCCTTGAAAATCGCCATTTTTCGTTTTTTTCAATTTTAAATTGCTTATAAGTCGAAAACGATCAACTTTAGAGAAAAATTATAGTAGACCTTTTTTGTCCAGAATGATCCAAAAAATTTTAAAAAATTGTTTGGGCCAAAAATATTGATTCTTGCAATTTGATTAAAAAAAATTGTTAAAAAAAATTGGCCCATTTTTCACGTGGGCGACTTCTTGAACCTTATTCTGGGATATCTCACGAATGTGATTATGCAAAAAAATCTCATGGGAATATGTTTCCCTTCGAACCCGCCGGTTTCGCCTTGTCTAACCAGATTAGTCATTATTATTAGATATTATGTTACTAAATTGATTAATATATTCATTCCCGGTGTTATTTCTAATATAAAAAATTTACCCCACACTCCCGTGTCAAAAAACCACACTTTTGAAGCTGAGGGTAAGTAGAACCATGGGCATCACTATTCCCATTATAAACTCAATTCCTCTGCCTAGATGGAAATTTCGTAAGGCAAACTGGGATAAGTACCAAGCACAATTGGATAAATATATCAGATATATTGAGCCTAAGGTAGAAAACTACGGAAGATTCGCCAAACTTATAATTAGCTGTGCTAAAAACATGTCCCACGTGGCCTAACCAAATCCTACATCCCATGCTGGACCGAAGAATGCAAAGACCTGTATGATCAATATGAGCAAACCAGAGACCCAGATCTAGGGGAACAACTTCTAGAGTCTCTAAATTCTGCAAGAACTACCAGGTGGAGGGAAATTCTCGAAAACCTTAACTTCACGCATAGCAGTCGCACTGCCTGGAACCTGCTCAGAAAACTGGACACAGGCGCTAGTATCCCAACAACCAGCTCTTCATTACCAAATCCAGAAGATATAGCGAAACGCATTGCGCAAATCTCCAAACCAGTCATAGAAAAGGCTCATAAAAGAGAAGTACGATATCAGCTCAAAAAGATCAAAACTGCATCTCAACAAAGCCTACCCATCATGAGGCAAATAGAGACCGAGGAACTTTTCAACGCTCTAGACTTAATTAAGTGCCGCAAAGCTGCAGGAGTTGACAAAATATATCCTGAGTTCATAAAACACATTGGTCCAAAAACTCGAAAGTGGCTCCTTGACTTCTTCAACCAGATAATGACGACGCAAAAGCTCCCCAAACTATTCAAGCAAAGCAAAGTCATCGCAATCTGTAAACCAGGCAAAGATGCTTCATTGCCCGAGAGTTACAGACCAATCGCCCTTTTAAGTGTCTGCTATAAGATCTTTGAGAGGATAATCTACGCGAGACTTTTACACTCTGTAAGCGAAAATATTCCCGTAGAACAAGCTGGATTTATGCCAGGAAGGAACTGCAGTGATCAAGTTCTTTCTCTAACCACATTTATTGAAAATGGCTTCCAAAAGAAAATCAAAACGGCAGTAGCATTCATTGATCTGACTTGTGCTTACGACACGGTATGGAAAGAAGGACTACTACTAAAATTGTACCAGATGGTACCATGCCAATCATTTAATAAGCTAATAAATCAAATGCAGTGTGACAGATTATTTAAAGTTAGCGTTAATGGGAAAACTAGTAAATACAGAAGTTTACAGAATGGGTTACCCCAAGGATCGGTTCTATCGCCGCTCCTGTTTAACATTTACACCTCAGACGCTCCCACTACAATCTCACGCAAGTTTATTTATGCAGATGACATGGCTTTAGGCATACAAGAAAGAAACATCGAGAACGCCCAAGCTATCCTAGAAAGCGACTTACTTTTACTTACTTTACTTAGTCCTAAGCCTTTCTACCTTTAGGTGTAAGGCTAGAAAGCGACTTACATACTATTAACACATATTTTAAAAAATGGGGCCTTCAGCCAAATCCCACAAAAATAGAAGTTACTGCCTTCCATCTAAATAACCGGGAAGTGAACTACAGACTAAACATAGAAAGCGAAGGGGTTACCCTAAAACATAACCCAAATCCAAAATATCTCGGTGTAACACCGGATCGTACTCTAACTTTCAAGGAACACTTACATAAAACTGCAGCTTAAGTAAAAACTCGCAATAATATCATTCACAAGCTTGAAAACACCTCTTGGGGAGCCAATGCAGACACAATCAGGACAAGCGCTCTTGCATTAGTGTATTCAACAGCCGAATATTGTGCTCCAGTCTGGCTAAACAGTCACCATACTAACGTCCTAGACACACAACTAAATCAGACAATGAGGTATATTACGGGGACCATAAAAAGCACACCAACTCAGTGGCTTCCAGTTCTAAGCAACATTGCACCAACCAAAACACGACGGTTAGCTGCCCTTAAATCACAATACCAGAAATGTCAAAAGAATCCCTCATTGCCAATAAATACCGACATAGATCAGTTAAACCAGGGCCAATTGCGGCTGAGATCTCGAAACCCGCCAACAAGAACAGCAAACAATCTTCCAAACAATTTCACAATCGATGAGCATTGGATAAGCGAATGGAACGAAGAAGTGAACAATGCACACCTAATAGGAAATCCCACAGTCAAACTCAACGGTTTCTCTCTTCCGCGTCGAGAATGGTGTAATCTGAACCGAATCAGGGCAGGTCATGGAGTGTGCAATAAATCACTTAACCAATGGGGTATCGCAGACAGCCCGCTATGTGACAAATGCAATGCTGCTGAACAAACATTACACAAGAATGTCCAGCCACACAATTCGAAGGAAGCTTAATCGAAATCCACGAACTAACTCCTGAGGCAATGGAATGGCTCCACAGTAGCAATATCCGCCTTTAATGTTTTCATTTATATTCTTACAATCTATTGTATGTTTTAGCAATGTGTAAAGTTCATACGAATATATATAGTAGAAGCTATAGCCAAAATTTGATGTAACTCGGTGCAGGCTTAGAAAACTATGCAGGAAAATGGCCGTTGGCTGGATTGACCTTGACCATTGACCTTTTTTAGAATTTCGGAGGATTCAAAATCGGCTTTAGACCCATGGTTCCTTCGTAATTTCACTCAGAATTGCCTTGACAAACACAAAATCTTATAAAAGGCAACTCCATAGTATAACCTGAAATAAAAAAATCAAAGAAAAACAAAAAAATGATATACCAAACGAAAAATCATATGCAGCAGAAATTTGGATAATAAAAAGAGAACCAAAGAATCATTCTAACAACCGAAATGGAAAACTAGAGAAGATGCTGTAGCCTGACCAGACAAGACAGAATATCAAACGAGAAAATAAGTAGCGTAAAAAATACATTGTTAAACAAGGTTGGAGAATGAAGCCCAAGAGGAACACGAAGGAGAGAAGGTCAATAGATGAACGGATCAAGAGGATCTTGTTTAAAAGGAAGTCGACGAAGCAATGTTAAAAATAGGCTTCGAAAACGGAGACTGGAAAGATTTTGTAATAACTGCATTAAAGTTTGTAATTGCCACTATTACCAAGTAGAACTTTAGGACTAAACACAAGTAGGCCTGGATTCTGCGTACCAAAGAAAATTATTAATACCAAGCTAAAAATCTGTTAATATCTTAACGGTGTCTAGTCAGACAAACTTTGATATATGGGAACACTGAAACGGAGAAAGTTTTAATTGTGGAACGTGTCATCTTGACAAGTTTATGATTGTGTAAACTAGCAGGTTGTTTTTAAGTTTATTCCATAGTAAACCTTATACAATATTATGAAAAATTATTGATCGACAAATATTTTGGGCATTTTAATAAGTTCGACACGTAGAACATGTCAAATGACGGAAATTGCATTTGTCTGATGATCTGATTTTTACATGAGAGTTTAATGAAAGAGTTAACACATAAATTGGAAGTTCTGTTCCAAAATTAAAACTTCCCCTGTCCCAGTGTTCCCGTATATCAAAGTTTGTCCGACTAGACATCATTGAGCATTAACAAATTTTCAGCTTGCTTATTATTAAGCATTTTTTTAAACGCGGGATCCCGACCTAAAGCTAATTGTATTTGTCATTCCGCAGCTCACAAGTTATTTCTTCTTTCAGGGTAACTGAAGAATCTGAAATGGTTTATGTCTATTATTCTGCGCTCAACTTCAGAGATGTCATGGTTGCTCTCGGTAAGGTTCCCATAGACAGCAATGATAATGTTCCCACCAAAAGTTCTGGCATGGGATTGGAATTTTCTGGAATATCGGCCAGTGGTAAACGGATAATGGGTTTTGTTAATGGTGACGCTTTAGCATTGCAAGTTCAATATGACCCATACTTTACTTGGGAAATACCTAACGACTGGAGTTTACGTGAAGCATGTACTATCCCTTGCGTTTATGCAACAGTAAGTAAACTACATACATACATTATCTCGATAGGTTTTCAGCAAAACGTCGTAAGCGACAAAACACATACTTTTTAAGAGAAGACTTTTTTCTGTCAACTTTTTGGATAACACAATGAAACTTTGGTATTATAGTACACTGTTAGATAAAAAAAATGTTATGAATTTAGAAAAAATTTAAGAAAAAACACTGTAATTATAACATTCCTTTTTTGGATTATGTAACATACGATATTTTATCAGATCTCTATCTAACTTTTCATAATATTTACTATTTTGTTGAATTACCAGAGAACAGCAGTTCTCGCCAGCAAATATTATGGAAAAATCTTTTAAAATAAAACTATAATTTTGTTTTACATCAAAATGAAAATACATTTTCGCGACACGTAATATTCATATCAGATCTCTTTAGCTGGAATATTGTATGCGCAACTTATTTTTAAGGCGTTTAGCGGTTTTTTATTCTTGTATCAGGAGTTTTTCAAAGAAATGTATGAACTTGAATGCAATGTTCCTATATTACTCGTTAAGCTTTATAAATGGTCACCTTTGTTGCATTATCTCCCAAATGATCTAGTGTCCATCGAATGTACACTAGATTTTTTTCTATTCGAAATAGATTGAAAAAAAATATTGAGATGACCGGTAAATGACGTCGGATTGCCCGTTGCCAGATCAAATTTAGCGTTGTAATCACTACAACTACATAAACCATTTCGGGAATAATCGTTAATTGGATTATACCTACTTTTGTAGCTTAATAACTTCTAAAAGGCTTAACCGATTTTGATCAGTAAACATGAGTTTGAAACGTATTTAACAGTAATCTGATTAATTTAAGGTTAAGTATGATAACTGAAACTATTACAGGAATTATTGAGCTTGAGAAACCGTTTTTCCCGTAGGAAATAGATTTGATCATATTTATGAAGCCTATTACTTAAAAATTCAAATTTTTTAGGATATGACGTATACACCGTTAGATTCGTCTAGAGTCCTTCTACAAACGCTCAGTTACTGGCGCAATTGGTAGGTTGAAATTTTGAGTAATTGTCGAAAAACCAAAATTTTCAAAGTATAGTTTTTCAGTTTTTCGGCTATACTAAGCCGTGTGTATGTCTAATCCTGACAGCTTAGACACCACTTGAAAGCTTAACTCAACACTATTGATTTGGTTCTCCTGTCTCTTCTTGATCCGAAGATATATATCCCCAAAAAATATGCCGTTTTGTACCTACCAATTCCTCTAGCTGGCTTATGGGTGGTCAAAAGTCACAAACTACACCGGTTCGGAATTAACCCAGACCCCCTCTTCAAACAGAAAAAAAATTCAAATCGGTTTAATTTTCAAACACACATAATATCCACAAACATTTTCCCTTTTTTAAATAAAAATTGAGTCAAACTTCTGAGCTCGGTAACTTTGAACGGTATAACCGATTTTCAAAATTAGACATGCGTTGGAAAGGTAATGATCAGTACTATAAGAAGCCGCAAAGGTCGGACTTAAATTTTTAAAGTTTTTGGGAGTTTTGGGGATGAGAACGAAAAACAGACCCTAAATAGAAAGGGCTGTAAAATCCACACCCTTGGACCAAACTGAATTGTTGACATATGAATGGGTGAGTCTTTTCCTGAACTTTAAGATGCGACTTGGCCCATCTTTCAAATCAGTCATATTTAGAAAATCGAAAATTTCGTGTATATATAGTGTCGCGTGTAGGGGGCGTTGGTGTGCGCCACTGGCGAGAACTGCCGTTCTCTGGTAATGTATGTATGTATGTATGTGTGTGGAAAAGTTAAACCGATCTGAATTTTTTTTCTGTGTTTAAAGAGGGGGCGAAGTCCGATTCAGAACCGGTGTAGTTTGTGAGTTTTGACTACCCATAAGCCAGCTATAGGACTTGATAGGTACAAAACGACATATTTTTTGGCGGTATATATCTTCGGTTCAAGAAGAGACAAGAGAACAGTACATATATCAAACGAATAGCGTTGATTTAAGCTTTTAAATGGTGTTTAAGCCGTCAGGATCAGACATACACACGGCTCAGTATAGCCGAAAAACTGAAAAACTAAACTTTGAAAATTTTGGTTTTTCAACAATTACTTAAAATTTCAACCTACGAATTACGCCAATCACTGAGCTATTGTAGAAGGACTCTAGACGGATCTAACAGTGTATACCTTATATCCGGAAAAATTCGAATTTTTAAGTTATAGGCTTAATAAGTATGATCAAATCTATTTCTTATGGGAAAAACGGTTTTTCAAGCTCAATAATTCCTGTAATAGCTTAACGTGTAATCGAGAAACATTGCATTCAATTTTATACATTTAATTTATAAATAACTTTGAAAAACTCCTGATACATGAATAAAAAACCGCTAAACGCCTTAAAAATGAGTGGCGCATACAATATTCCAGCTACAAAAGATCTGATATGAATATTACGTGGCGCGAAAATGTTTTTTCATTTTGATGCAAAACAAAATTCTAGTTTTATTTTACAAGATTTTTTCATAATATTTGCTAAATTTGAAGTTTTTTTTTTTTTTTTTTTTTTTTTTTATTTTACAAAATAGTCGCATCAACCTCGGAGGTTATTAGCGACATATACATATACATAAGGTAATTTATTTACAGATGTTAGATTTTGTTAAAGACATTGATATCTTTAAGGAATTTTACCAAGTGTTCAATTTTACAATTTTCTGTGGTTGTTCTGTCTCTGCAACTGGTATTTTGGACACTCTGCAAGTACATGCTTAACACTTAGTGGGATATTACAGTTTTCACATAAAGTGGAATTAGTGTGACCAATTATGTGTCCGTGGGTAAGTCGGGTATGTCCTAGACGAAGGCGAGTAACAATGTCATGGTGAGTTCTGTTGTGAATTTGAGATTTCCACGGTTTTACAAACGTTTTCACTTCGCGAAGTTTTGAAGTTGAACTGTCCCACTGGTTTTGCCACAGGTTTTTGACTTTCACTTTAATAAATGATTTTAAATCATTAAGAACTACATCTCTCACTTCACTCGCGGTTTCACTGTCTCTGGCTTGTTGGGCTGTCCGATCCGCCGCTTCATTTCCTTGGAGGCCAATGTGTGAAGGAACCCATAGGAATTGTACAATATGGTTGTTGTTTTGAATGGTAGCTATTTCTTTTTTAATTAGGAGAGCAATTGGATGCTTCGTGTACAGTTGGTTAATGGTATGGATGGAACTGAGGGAATCGGTAATTATAAGAGCATTGGATATATTACTGGAGTTAATATGAACGAGAAATTGATAGATGGCGTATAGCTCGCCAGTATGTATACAGCTTAAGGATGGTAGTTTATACTCAAGTGTACTATTTGGAGTAATGACAGCTGCCCCAACTCCAGTAGATGTTTTAGAAGCGTCTGTATATATATGATAGGATTTAGAAAATTTTGTTAATTTGTTGAATGTTATAGTTATAATTATTGAATGTTCAGCTCCTGGGATAATTCAGTCGATGTATCCGTGTCAGGTTCTTCATCCTCGTAGTTGTCTTTTGTGAGCTGTCTCGTAATTTTTTTGTTAAGCTTTGTACATTTCAATTTTAATGAGCGTTCGGATGTATATGAATGAATTTTGGTTATGAGTTTTTTAAATCCTAGAATGTCTACTGTATATTTATTTACAACGCTGATAACATCTTTTGTTCCATGAGCGTTTTCAAATAAATCAACTGTTTCCTCAAAAGTTAATATTTGCTTTTCGGAATTGAATAATTCTTTAATTGGTTGCATTAGCGTTTCTAATGGTATTGTTGATATTTTTGTTTTTATTCTTTTTTGTTTCTGAGTTGGCTTTGAAAATACATCGTCACTAGCTGATGTCTCAATCGGGGGTGATATTGCTTCAGATACAGTTCGTTTGGAGGATGATTTAGATGTATTTTCTTCGTTGGATACGCTAAATTCTTTTGGTGCTGGATTCTCTTTATTTTCATTAACCGAGCAAGAATTATTGCTTAGACTGGAAGATGAAGGCTGGTTAGTTATGACTATGTGAGGTGAGGGGGCTGATGAGGTGGATATATTTGGTTTAGATATCACTGGCATTGTATTATCTGTAGTTGATGTATCAAGAGGTGTTAGGTTGGTTGTAGATAATATTTTTGTTAGTGGCGTTGAATTATTTGATATGTTTGTAGAAGTGCATGTTGTTGAAGGTGTAATAGCAGTCGTTTCTGTTGAAGTTACTGTACTAGGTTCGTTTCTGTTTGAAAGTGTAGCAGTTGGGACAGCTGTTTCTGAGTGATTTACATTTACTGAGCAACTACTGGAAATATGGCCATGTTGTTTGCAAATGAAACATAAGTTGTCTAATGTCAAAAAAATTCGATTTGTAGTATCTTCATGAGTTATTAAAATGGTATCGGGAATTGGACCTGTGGGTGGAGATACGTAAATATGTCGACGAAAACTGAGTACATGTTTGTATTCAGGATTGTTGGTTCCTATTCGCAAAAATGACATTGATGAAGTTGGTTTTAGCCCTAAGAGCAGTAGTTCGTTTTCTATTACCTTATGCGGGATAGTGGGAGAAACATTGGATATTAGGAGTCTTTCACTTGGAGTAATTAGTCTACGGACTTGAATTTGTGTATTGTTTACAGTGATGAAACCTCTACTGTTTGAAAAAAATTCATCTACGACTTGTTTGGTTGAGAAATAGATACAGATACGATTGTTGGTGATTCTTGATGAAAAAATAATGTGTTTTGGACTAACTAAAGCTCCTACCGCTAACAAGTATTCTTCTAATTTAACATCGTTGAGAGAATTAAAAACTACTGCTTGTAGCTTGGATGGATAGATTGTTTCTTTTTGTCTACTAGCTGCAGCAGAGTAAGATAAAGGTTTTTGTGATGTGGATTGCGATAATGATTCATCGCTATTATTAGTGACGTCGAATTCCATTTCTCAACACCATTTGATTTTCCTAAGTACGGACCTGTTCCGCTTCGGATTTTGGTAATTGTCTTTAAAGACAAAAAATTGGTGTCGATCAATGACTGGTGTTGTTTATTGACGGTTTTATAAAATTCTTTGGTTATGAAATACTTATTAATAGAAAAATATGTACTCACAGAAAATATTCTTCTATACACACTTAACTAACACTATTATACTTGATGTTAACGTAGTGTAAGAATACTATGATTGGTTTTTGTAAGTTAAATTTACTCTAAATTTGAAGTAAACGCGCCACAAAAGAGTTTCAAAATTCAAAGTGTATCAAAGTTACTCTTTTGTGCCGCGTTTTACTTCAAATTGGGCAAATATTATGAAAAATCTTTTAAAATAAAACTAGAATTTTGTTTTGCATCAAAATGAAAATACATTTTCGTGCCACGTAATATTCATATCAGATCTTTTGTAGCTGGAATATTATATGCGGCACTCATTTTTACGGCGTTTAGCGGTTTTTTATTCTTGTAAATTAAACATAAAACAAATCTTCCATAAATAAAAAGAAGTAACTTTTAATAAAATAATCTTACAGTGCTATTATGGACTGATTATGAGGGGGCAAATGCAGCCTGGGGAATCCATCCTAATACATGCTGGAACGGGAGGAATTGGTTTAGCTGCTATAAATATTGCATTGTCCATGGACTGTGAGGTGTACACCACAGTCAGTACAAAAGAAAAGAAGGATTTTTTGAAAAGTATCTTTCCGTCAATTAAAGATGAAAACATAGGTAACATAGTAGTTTTTAAGTTTAAATATAAAGTGTTGCAAACCACTTCCCCCGCTATCTTTCAGGCAAAAGTTTTCCATTTGAGGTCGCTACGAAAATCATTGTTTTTCCTAATATTCTACAATTTTTATTATATTATGTGTCAATGGCACTGTTAAGCAGCAGTTTTAAATGCTACTAATATTGATAAATCAACAAATTATGAATTTTTAAAATTGAAAGACTATCTCCGCAAAAACTGGTCTTTTTTTTTTGATATGAGAAAAATATTGTCAGGAACACGAATATCGAAACAGTATTTCAAAATCCTTATAAAAGTGACTACTCTATTATACTCTGGGCTAATTAGCAAAATTCATGGAAAAGTTATCTACCAGCAATTTTATTGCTGGTATCGAATTACAAGATCCTATATATTAATAATATATGTATGCAAAGTCCGCAGATAGTGTGCTACTTTTTTTATAAACAAAATGGCGCTCGAAAATCGTGCTTTTTTTAATTTTTGCTCTATAACTCCGAAGATTTTAACTTTACAACAAAAACACTAAAATAAAAATTCACCGCTATTAAATTCTGCATTGAGATATGTTTTTCCCGATTTGCTCCGACAAAAATTTTCCTCGGAAAATGCAGGTTTTCCCAACAAAATCTCTAATTTTCAAATAAAGTTTTAGGTAAGTAATTAATAATCAATAATTAAATAACTTAGGGCCGGTTGTGCGAACGCTAATCAACAATGATCACTATCAAATATTTAATTACTGTCACCAACTGTCAATGTCAACTTTGATTGGGTTGCTGAAAACATAATTGATTATAATTATGAGATTAGGTAACAATTATTAACATAATTGATTAACTAACTTCATAACTGTAATTCATAATTATGTTTTCAGCAACCCAAACAAAGTTGACATTGACAGTTGGTGACAGTAATTAAATATTTGATGATGATCATTTTTGATTAGCGTTCGAACAACCGGCCCTAAGTGACATCAAAGCTTTCTTGCTATAGATTGTAACTCCAGAAGCCAGTGAAAATTAAACAAATATTTTAGCAACAATTCAATTGTTAATTAACAATTTACGATCGCAATAATAACCAAAATAATCATGATATATTGATCAAACTTATAAAGATTATAAAGATGAGATGCTTATTTAATATTTTACCGACAAAATATAAATTTTTCGTTTTTTGCATAATTTTTAAATTTTGAAAAAAAAATAGTTATACGCTGGTCTAATTAGTAAAGTACAAAGAAAGGCTATTTACCAGCATGTTTATTGCTGGAATGGAATATTATGATCATATATATTAATAATATAGCTATGCAAAGTCCGCAGATAGTGTGCTACTTTTTTATTAACAAAATGGCGCCCCCAAATCGTGTTTTTTTTTCAATTATTGGTCTATAACTCCGAAGATTCTAACTTTACTCCAAAAACACTCAAATAAAAATTCACCCCAATTTAATTCTACATAGAGGCATGTTTTCCCGATTTGCTCCGACGAAAATTTTTCTCGGAAAATGTGGGTTTTCCCAACAAAATCTCGAATTTTCAAATAAATTTTTTGGGCAATTAATTATTTATCAATAATTAAATAACTTGGTGAAAAAAAGCTTTCTTGGTATAGATTATAACTGCAGAAGGCGGTGAAAATTAAGCAAATATGTTAGCAACAATTCAATTGTTAATTAACAATTTACAGTCGCAATAACAACTAAAATAATCATGAGACATTGATCAAACTTAAAAAGATTATAAAGATGTAATGCCTATTTAATATTTTGTCGACATAATATATTTTTTCATTTTTTTGCATAATCTTTAAATGTTTAACAAAAATAGTTATAAACAAATTAACATTTCTCAGAAATTGTTTATTATATTATATTTTAAAAAATATTTAAAATGCGTTTTTCAAAGGTCTTGAAAACGAATTCTTTAAAATTTTTTTCCAACCATTTGCAAAAAAGTTATGAATTAGCAAAGTAAACATACGATTACTCCGTTTTTTATAATTTGTTTTAATTGTTTTAAAGCTTAAAAGGGAGTTTATGGTACAAACTAATTATTCTCAAAAAATATCAAGCATTAGTTCAATGGTTATATATTAATCAAAGATTAAAAATGTTTTTTTTTTGTAATTTTTAGCGCGAAAATAGGCTTGATACAGAGCCGAAGCTTAATTTTATTTATTAACTACTGTACGTCCCGGGCGGTCTTCGCTTCGAGTGAAAATGTTATTAGCTACGGTACTGTATTAGTCTACTTTCGCGCCTGTAAATTACAAAAAAAATATTTATAATCTTTAATTAAAATAGAACCATTAAACTAATAATCAATATTTTTTGTAAGTAATTAGCTTGTACCTACTTTAAACACACTTTTACGCTTTGAAAGGATTAAAAAAATTATAAACAACGTAGTAATCGTATGTTTACTTTGCTGTTTCATAACTTTTTTGCAAATAGTTGCACAAAAGTATTAAAGCATTCATTTTCAAGATCTTTGAAATATGCGTTTTACCTATTTTTTAAAATTAAAATATAATAAAAACTTTCTGAGAAACGTTAATTTGTTTATAACTATTTTTTTAAACATTTAAAGATTATTCAAAAAAATTAAAAATTTATATTTTGTCGACAAAATATTAAATAGGCATCTTATATTTATAACATTTCAAAGTTTGATCAGTGTATCATAATTATTTTGGTTATTATTGCGACCGTAAATTATTAATTAACAATTGAATTATTACTAAAATATTCGTTTAATTTTCACCGGCTTCTGAAACTATAATCTAAACCAAGAAAGCTTTTATGTCACCGAGTTATTTAATTATTGGTAGATAATTTCTTATCTAAAACTTTATTTGAAATTTAAATATTTTGTTGGGAAAACCCGCATTTTCCGAGGAAAATTTTCGTCGAAGCAGATCGGGAAAAACTTGTCTTTATGGAGAATTTAATTTCGGTGAATTTTTATTAGAGTGTTTTTGGTGCAAAGTTAAAATATTCGGAGTTATGGAGCAAATATTGAAAAAAACACGATTTGGGAGCGCCATTTTGTTAATAAAAAAAGTAGCACGCTATCTGCGGACTTTGCATACCTATATTATTAATATATATAATCATAAGCTTCGATTCCAGCAATAAAATTGCTGGTAAATAACTTTTCCCAAAAATGGCCTATTCTCCGATAATCAGCCCAGACTATTAGCAATAACCGGGTTTTTGCAATTGAAAATATAGTAACATTTAATAAACAAATAATGAAATAACTCATAAGATAGGTATTGAATATTTTTTAACTAATTTTTTGCTTTATATATCCAACATAACGCAACTTCTCCTGCAAAATAAAATATTGTGTAGTGCTTGTTTATAATGTATACAGTGCGTCCATAAAGTAACGAATAAATAAATTCATTATTTCGTAAAACGGCGACAATTGAATGATTACATGTAGATTATTTTAGAAAAGAAAAGTATATAGAAATTATTATAATTTTATATTATTATAGGTAATATAAAAGAATTTATGCTATTTCAGGGAATTCGCGGGATCTATCTTTCGAAATAATGATCAAGAACAACACAAACGGAAGAGGTGTTGATTTAGTACTAAACTCCTTAGCAGACACTATGTTCCAAGCATCAATGAGATGTGTAGCTCCAGGAGGAAGATTTATAGAAATTGGCAAGGTCGATTTAATGAATTCCTCGCCGATACCTTCCAGTATGTTTCTGAAAAATATATGTTTCCACGGAGTTCATCTTGACAAATTATTTAGTTTTGATGATAGAGCACAACGTCAAATCCAGCAACTGGTTGCAAAAGGTATGTACCTATTGCTTTCCAAATCTTGACGAAAATTTAGTTTGTATCTTTTTATTTTATTTTATTTTATTTAAAAATCTGTTTATATCATTATATCAATATCATCATCAGATCAAAATAGTGCTAATACGTATCACAAAGGATTATAACAGTATAGATAAGGATGGCGAGTGAACATCATGAGAGTATGGCGTAGATCCTAGAAAATAAAAATCTTTAACAAATAAGGGAATCATTTTATACCAGATTACAAGCAGTCGACCGAATCAGATTGAACATGATAATAGACCTAAGAAGACCTAAAAACTAACTGACCCAATGCAATGGAATAAGGCAGGGGGATTCCATGAGCCCTCTATTGTTCAACCTGATTATCGATGAAACAATAGAAAAGCATGGACGAAAAACGACTTTTAAACGGGAGAAAACCAACTTAAAAATCTGCTATGCAGACAACATAATATTTGTCTCTTGTGAAAATGATTTACAACGTAATCTGCATCTGCATTAATTGAATATATCCTCCAGAAAATATAACATGTTAATTTCTTCAAAATGCATGGCTATAACAGCAAATCTACAAAGATGTAAATTGAAGCTGGAGAGACAGACAATAGAACAAGTGATGAAGTTTAAATATCCAGACATCACACCTATGAAGAGCTCGAAACAAAAGCGGATGATCAATTGTGAAACAACATGAAGAAATAAAATATTGAGAAAGAAAGGAAAGACAGAATTTACAAAAAAAAACATAAGACCAATACTAACCCATTTGGCAGAAACACGAAAGAAAATCCGTGGAAAAATCAAGAGTACGACACTATGGGACAGAGGTATAAGTACAGATATATGAAGGAGATATAAAGTGGAGATCAGCCTAGTGACAAGAAATGGAGTAGTAAAGACAGAAGGAGGCGGTTTTCCAATAGAAAAACGACCAGTAAACCAATGAAATTACAGCTTACAGCTTCCAGGAGACACATTGAAAAACATACAGAGTCATGTCTTCAAATAAGGAAGAAGAATATAAATTTTGGGATATTCCCGAAATCTTAATAGGTAGGAATATTATATGTACTAATATACCATTACATCTAGTAACTCTAAATATTATTTATTTGTTATTTCAGGTATCGCTGATGGTGTTGTAAAACCTCTACCAAATGTTTTGTTTGAGGAGAATGAAGTGGAGTCTGCATTTAGATTCCTAGCATCTGGTAAACATAAAGGGAAAGTATTAATTGAAATTCGTAAAGAGGAGCTCTATTCTGCGAGTAAACCTATAAGATCAATACTCGCAACTCCAAAAGTATGTCTCGATTCGCAGCAATCCTATATCGTAACAGGAGGTTTGGGTGGCTTGGGATTGGAGTTGGCTGGGTGGTTGATTCAAAAAGGAGCCACTAGGATTGTGTTGAATTCCAGAAGAGATCTACTTAACGGAAAACAAGCTTATCATTTTAGGAAGTGGTCAAATTATAAGAATATTACAGTAAAGGTAGATACTAGTGATACTAGTACCGAAGAAGGAGCTGATAGTCTCATTCGGTTTGCCCAACAGTTAGGTCCAGTTGGAGGTAAGTACTATTTATTTTGTGTATCAGTATTTAGATCTTAACCAATAACAATATTGATAATATAAACTAACGTTATTTTAATGCAATGGTCCGAGATGGTATATTCTTAATTGTTATTCTTTTTCTTGAAGTTATCGGGGTTTGGCAACCACTATGGCGATTCTAAGTTTATTCACCGATGTCCTAAGTAATTAACTCTTTTTTCTTCTTCTTTTTCTGAAGCGTTTTACCTGTCTGCTCTAATGGGATCAAGGAAAGACTATCTACTAAGATACTGGGGGGTCGAAATGGGGCTAGTAGAAGGAACAGACACATAAAGCTTCATGCATACGACAGCTCATTTTTTGTGCGGTGGCGGGTCGTAGATTCGTTGGGAGGGGTAGGAGGGTTTAAAGAAGATTAACTACATAACCAAATAAGCAAAGGATACTTACACAGACTTGAAGACTTTCCTACTATTTAAACAAATTGGGACGCCGTTTGAAAAATCCTCAAATTCTCATATCGAGTACTTACTGGAAACCAACTGGGGGACATTCATCGTAGATTCCTCGTTGGGGTTATACTGGGCTATCATTTACCTTTATTGGCTTCTATGCCAAATCATTTTCTTCTATTCTAAAACTTAATTCGCTTGTATTAGATATCTGTTAATAATTTTCTTAAAGAAAGAGGTTACAGAAATAAAAATGTGTACATTTTATAATGTTTATTTAAACCTTTATACCTTTTTATTTTTATTTTGAGAATAAACACATTCTCAAACAAGAAATGAATAATAAAAACAAATATATGGTTTTACATCTTAACCTTATTTATTTTTAGCAGTGTACCAAAACAAAAATTTGACTTATGGCTGTCAAAAGTCACTGCCATTAAATTTACTTTACATAAAACTTTCCGAGAATCCATGTTGAAAACAAATTATTTAATTATGTAAAACCTTTACCAAATTAATCCACTTGGAATTTAATTAAAATAAACATTATTCATACCTCGTTAAAACAAAATCCATTCACATGTCACACTTGGAACTTCAAAATTTTCCATTCGAGATTGGGGGGAGGGAAGACATTCAATTTTAAACCAAACAGGACACAGGATAAAATTGATACCAAATCAAATATAATCGGGGTACTTCAATACAGGAATGTTACCATAACATCATCAAAAAACTGGAAAAGCTTGGAACCATAGAATCGCACACTACTTTACCGGCAAATCAAACTGCGTCACACTGTTTCACATGAATATATCCAAACTAATTGCTGTGAAACTATTGTAAAAATATTCCTTGACAAGTAAAAAATCCTTTAGTTCTTCTACCATAAGAAGAAAATCATTTTAAAGCCGGCAAAGTGCGACTTCTGCGAGTCTGTTAGTTGAGTTCTACCAAAAAGATGCTAAGCCTTCAAACATGTTTTTAGAACTAATATTATTTTCGGCGGCGTGCCTAACCTTCTGAAAATTCTCCTACGCTTCAAGCCGATCATTCTTTCGGTTTGACATTTGACCAATCGGCGGAGAGAACTCAACTATCTTTCAAAATTCTGACCAATAATATTATACGGTTTTTAGCGCTCAAAACTTAAGGGAAATATACTGGGACTTTTCAACGAATCCTTCCAGAACAATAAATGTTTATACAAGTAAACAGGAAATTTCCTAACGTTTACAATGTTGTGAAATATTTTGAAATATTTCGAACAGGAGCGGCTTAGGAAATTTTAAAGATATATAAACTCGCCAAAATATTAGAAAAATAGATATTTTTCTTGGGATAGGATATAAAATTAATGGATATTTTTTATAAAACATTGTAGTAGAAATCCATCTGCTACATTTCTTTTTGTGTAAACAATTACTCTGTCTGTTTTTTCAGTGTGTCCCCAGTAAATTGTTGTTCCATCGTTTTCGTGGTCTTCCTACTGATCGTCTTTCTATTGAACCGTCTTTCATCGTCCTTTTTATTAAGGTACGATTCCGACAACGACTGCAGACGGCAAACGGCAACTGCAACCGGCAGTTGCAGTTGTTGCCACGGCAACATTTGCCGTTTAACTGCAATTGCTGTCTGGCAGAACGTCAGTTGCTAATAAATATATAAATTAATAGTGCAAAGTAAATACGTATGTCATGGTAACAACTGTAACTGCCGTTTTCAAATGCCGTCTGCCGCCTGCCGTCGATATCGGAATCGTGCCTTTACTCAATTTGCTGTCATTTGGCTTATATGATCATTCCACTCTACTCATCTGTTTCTTACTCAGTTATAAATGTTGTCCACCTGACATTTCCGTCATAAATCTGTACTTCTAGCTCTATCCCATACTATCTTACCATCGATTTGTAGAAGGTTTTCCATCGGCTGTTTCTAGCATTCTTTTTGTCCTCTCTGTGTCAGGTTGTGTTTCTGCCTGGTATACCGTGTTGAGCTGCCCCCCACCCACTTGCAAAAATTAAAAAACAAATAGCCCTGATTTATGAGTTATTTATGAGCTTTCATATTCCGCAAACTAAAAATTTTGAGCTCGTCCCACTGAGCAGGAATTTAATACTTTAGTGGGGGGCTGAGTCAGCCCCCCCCACTACTTAAAAATAGAAACATTGAATCGGTTTTTGCAGCAGAATTACGAGCTATTTATGAGCTCTTGAAATTATATACTTTCGATTTTTGAGCTCATCCCCTTCACCCCCAAACAACCCTTTAATTGATTTAACTTAAGAGAAAAATGCTGAGAAAACTTAAAATATATCGTATTGCGGATATAATTCCTATAGCTTATATACTCTAAGAATAAACTATTAAATCACGTGCATTTCGATTATAGAGCTACAACCCCTTCGCAAGAAAACCACCCTATCTTCCCGGCTTAAGAGAAAGTTGTACTTAAATGCATTAAATTAATTATTTGGCGACTACATGTCATTTAATAATTTATAAGCTTCCAAATTACGCGCATTTAGATCAGTAAATTGCAATTTATTTTGTATAGTGCAGTCACTGAAGGTAAAAATCAACGATTACCTTCAATTTCGGTGAACCATCATCGATTTTCACGAAAATTGTTCAGTGGTTAGAGGATACCTCAAGAAACAAAGGTGACATGGTACCACCTTGCGCCTTTACCCTGAGGGTGGATACCGTCCTTTCTCGGGGGTGAAAATTATTTTATAAAAAATAACTGCACAAATCTATAAAAGAACAAGTTATAAGCAAAATTTATTATATAAAGTTATTAAAATAAGTCAATACTTTTTAAGTTATTAAAGATTTTTAATTATTCGTGAAAAAAATGCATGTTTTGAAGCGGTTTTTCGTAAATCACTGAAAAACTGTAAGTTTTTACAAAAAAGTTAATAGTAGTTTAATTCGTATAGCTTATATTCTAAGAATAAACTCTAAAATCACTCGCCTTTCGATTATTGAGCTACAACCCCTTCGCAAGAAAACCATCCCATATTCCCGGCTTGTTGTACTTAAAATAATTTAAATTAGTTATTTGGCGACTAGATATCGTTTAATAATTTATGAGTTCGCAAAATATACGCATCTCAATTATTGAATTGCAAGTTTCTTTCTATAGTGCAGTCGCTGAAGGTAAAAATCAATTATGACCTTCAATTTCGGTAAATCTCCATTCATTTTCACGAAAATTGGTGAGCAGATTTTGATGCTATCAACTTTTTCTGGAGCTCATTTTCGATAGGTATTTCTAAGTACTTTGACAAGTATTTAGTACCTAAGTGTTATAAAATGCATCTCTTTCCCGTTATTTAAGCTTGAATCCTTAGATTTGAACAGTCGCAGAAAAAAATATACATTTAATTACCAATAACTTACTTTAAATTAACATTAAAGGGTTTTTCAAGTAAGCAATTTATTATGTTTTTTATTATCTTCAATTTTAGTGATGAAGACTTTTTGTTAAAACTTACAGTTTTTGAGTTATTTATGAAAAATCACTTTAAAGCATGCATTTTTTTTTCACAAAAATTAAAATATTTGATCTTTAATAACTCAAAAAGTATTGATTTATTAATAACATTATATAACAAATTTTGCTTAAAATTTGTCTCTCTCTCTCGATTTGTGGGGTTATTTTTAATAAAGTAATTTTCACCCCCGAGAAGGGGTGACATATACCCCAGGCTAAAACCGCAAGTTGTTATTGTCAATTCGTGAAAATGAATGGAGATTTACCGAAATCGAAGGTCATAGTTGATTTTTACCTTCAGTGACTGCACTATAGAAAGAAAATGGCAATTCAATAATTGAAATGCGTATATTTTGCGAGCTCATAAATTATTAAACGATATGTAGTCGCCAAATAATTAATTTAAATTATTTTAAGTAGGTACAACTCTCTCTTAAGCCGGGAATATGGGATGGTTTTCTTGCGAAGGGGTTGTAGCTCAATAATCGAAATGCACGTGATTTATTAGTTTATTCTTAGAGTATATAAGCTATAGGAATTATATCCGCAATACGATATATTTTAAGTTTTCTTAGCATTTTTCTCTTAAGTTAAATCAATTAAAGGGTTGTTTGGGGGTGAAGGGGATGAGCTCAAAAATCGAAACTATATAATTTCAAGAGCTCATAAATAGCTCGTAATTCTGCCGCAAAAGCCGATTCAATATTCCTATTTTTAAGTAGTGGGGGGGCTGACTCAGCCCCCCACTAAAGTATTAAATTCCTGCTCAGTGGAACGAGCTCAAAATTTTTAGTTTGCGGAATATGAAAGCTCATAAATAGCTCATAAATCAGGTCTATTTGTTTTTTGATTTTTGCAAGTGGGGGGGGGGGCAGCTCAACACGGGTGCCGGGTATGTCATCATTGGTCTGATGACTCTTCTGTTAATCCTGCTTTTCCTTTCTTTTACGATATTCTTATTTCTCCATATTGTTTCCTTCTGGAAACCTGCGGCTCTGTTTTTTATCCTTTTGGATTCAGTATCCTTTCTTAGTTCGTACTTTTTTTATTATTATTTTATTATTTATCATCCATGATCAGGTTAAACAGTAGAGAACTCAGTTCAATTCACTCAACTTATATTGTGTCAGTTAGTTCTTCTTTTACTTTTACTTTTATTGTGTTGTTCTGGTAGATATTTTCGATCCTTTTAATTATTCCTAGAGATACTTCTCTTTCTTACAATAAATGGATAACGTGCTTTAATTCTACCCCTTCAAATGTCTTCTTAAGGTCAACGAAACATAAAAATGCTGGTTTGTTGTATGCGGCAAAATAAGGAGTACTGAAATGAATATTCAAATTATAGTCCAGTCGGGATAGCATTTGACCTTGCATTAGGAGCTGCCCCAAATTTTATTTTTCTAATCTTTAGGGAGGTATAATATTAGTATAAATTTAAAATCTCGACTGAATTCCACCGTTGCGTTAGCCGCCATCTTGATTTTAAACGAGAACGGTTTTTGCTCAATATCTCCGCCATTTTCAATTTTTTGACAAAAAGTGTAGAAACTGAAATTGTTGAAAATCCGATTTTCTATAGTTTCATTTATTATAATTTTTTTCGTGCGGTCGATATTTTTCGAGTTATGAGGGGGAAATAGTGACAGTTGTAGCAGTCTATCGCTAGTAGATTAACGACACACGTACATTTTTGTGCTCCTAGTAATTTTCAAGATTACGCTGTAAATAATAATAATTTCGCAAAGAAATTTTGCATACCAGTTTCCATATACCAATAGTCATTAGTGGTTGTAAAAAATTTTGTGTAAAAAAAGTGCAATTACAGTGAACATAAACAACTGTGAGTACCATTTCACAATTTATTAATAATAAAACAAACTATACTAATTACATACCAGTAAAAAACCCGATCATGCCTTCTACCTCAGTTTGTTCTAACTGCTCCAAAAACATAGCAACAGCTGACCGTAAACTTCAGTGCGATGGTTGTAAGAGACAAATACATATCACATGCACGGATCTTTCTTCCGACGATCGCGTTACTCGACAGAAAATTCGTGGGATAAGTATCCTATGTAATTCTTGCAGCTCAAATATCTCTAATTTTTCGGAAATAAAAGATCTTTTGCTGGACTTTAAAATGGAAATTCGTACGAAAATTAATGATTTTGAAAGTAAAATAACTGAGTTAAATAACAAGCTCAGCCAAATTGACTTGTTTAAGTCTACCGAATTCACGGATAATATTGCAAACGAAGCTGTAGATCGCATGACACGTGCGAAGAATATTCTAATCAGAGGCGTTCCAGAATCTTCCTCTGGGGATGCACAACGCAGAAAAGATGACGACGCAAATAAGATTAACCTTGTCTTGGCAACTGTTGGCTGTCAGGAAAAGCAAATCACTTTCTACAGAGTCGGCAAAGCGAACCAACGTTTTCCCCGAATGATAAAGGTAGTAATGAGTTCGGAATACCACGTTAAAGATATTTTGAGAAATAAAGCAAAACTTTTGGAAAACAAAGCCACGGAAAAATTCTCAATAATTGACGATAAGACGCCCATCCAACAAACACGCTTAAAAGAACTCCGAAATGAACTAGAAATTCGCAAAAATAACGGTGAACATGACTTAACAATTAAATACATTAATGGCACTCCCAGAATCACGAAATTTCGTTCATAATTTTTCTACCGATAGATTTAATGATTGGCTATTTCTATATACGAATTTAGATTCACTTTCTGCAAAATTTGATGAATTTGTATGCACAGTGCAACTTCTTCAGCCACACATTATGTGTATTGCTGAATCCTGGCTTAAACCCTCAATCCCTGATTCTTCTGTTAACATCAATGGATATACAATTTATCGTAAAGACAGAGAAAATCGTGTCGGTGGTGGTGTATGCATTTATTTATCTAATATTATTACCACAACTTTCAAAATTAACATTAACCCATTAGATATTCCTGGAATAGATGCTATTCACGTGTCTATTACTAAAAATCCATTTTGCCTTAATTTAGTCTGTATATACCGTCCACCTCTTACAGTACTTGCACACGATAATATTATGTTTACTAAACTTGAAGAACTATCATCTCTCGATAATCTCATTATTACTGGAGATTTTAATTTTCCGGAGATCACCTGGCCAATAACTTCGTTATCTGACACCGAAAACTCTCATAATTTATTTAAAAGTTTTGTAGTAAATTCGAACTTACTACAGCTCATTACAGAACCTACCAGATTTAGAACTAATAACCAACCATCTACTTTAGATCTGGTGCTTATTAACGACGAACAGCTGATTTCATCTCTCGAAATCAGCTCTCCTATAGGAAAGTCAGATCATGCAGTTATAACGGCTCACATCCAATTCAATCAAATTCTACCCCGCAAAAATAATATTGTAACATACACCACAACAGATTTTTCTGAAGTCGACGCTGAATTCTCTCAAATCAACTGGAATTTGTTTTTTGCTGACTTAAACGACCCTTCATCAATGTGGACTGCATTTCTCGATACCGTCCACAATATAATTTCTAAAAATACTACCATCCGTAAGACTTATAAAAACAATCTTAAACCCTGGATTAATCAAACGGCAACAGAAAAAATTAATCACAAACGACATCTCTGGCGGAAATTTAAACAGACCGGGCTTTACAGCGATTTTCAAAACCACCGCAGATTTTCAAATAATTTACAAACATTTCTAAAAACTTTAAGACGTAATTTTGAAACAAGTGTTATTGAAAGCGGTAACATTAAAAAAGTTTACAAATACATAAGATCCTCATTGACATCTAAAGTGTCCATACCTTTACTACAAAAACCTAATCAGACTTTATGCTCTTCTGACACAGATTCTTCCGAAACTCTCTCCTTAGCATTTTCACAGGTTTTTACTAAAGAATCGAATGATGGCAATCTACCTCCTATTAGGTGTAACCGTGTCGGCGCATCCTTAGAGCAAGTCGAATTTACAGTGGATCATGTCAAACAACATTTAATGAAACTTCGCACAGTCGCTTCACCTGGTTTAGATGGTTTAACACCAAAAATGTTAAAAAGATGCGCAGACACGCTTGCAATACCTTTAACGTTAATTATGCAGACTTCTTTTATCCAGAATTCCTTACCCCCTAGTTGGAAATTAGCATCCGTCACCCCTATTTTTAAAAAAGGCAACAAACTCGATCCCAACAATTATCGCCCGATTAGCTTGCTGTCAGTAGTTGGTAAGGTCATGGAAGCCATTATTTCCGAGGAGATGACTAAATTCCTTCTCCAGGAACATGTCATTCCAACACAACAACATGGATTTGTGTCTGGCCGCTCTACTCTAACCAATCTCCTACATTGTGTTAACGACTGGACGCTATCCCTTAACAGTTCGCAGCCGGTCGACGTTGTTTATTTAGACTTCTCTAAAGCCTTTGACCGTGTCCCTAAGCGCAGACTTCTACATAAGCTAGAACATTTCGGAGTTCGCGGTACTTTACTTCGTTGGATAGATGATTTCCTGACAGATCGACATTACAAAGTTAGAGTTGGCGAATCTTTCTCACAGGACAGGTTAGTGGAAAGTGGAGTGCCTCAGGGTTCTGTCCTCGGACCTCTGCTTTTTACGGTTTATACCAGCGATGTTCCTTATTATGTTTCCAGTAAAATATCGTTCTATGCTGATGACACAAAAATATATGCCAATCCTATGACAAACCAGTTAACCCTCCAAAGGGACTTGGACTCTATCTTTACTTGGTGTTCCCAATGGTTACTACCCTTAAACGCGGAAAAATGTGTAGTGCTTAGAATTGGTAAAAATAACCCACTTGTGCCGTATTTTGTTAACGGGCGACCATTAGATTCAGTGTTCTCGTATAACGACCTTGGTGTTATCGTAAACAGCAGTCTAACGTGGTCCGACCACATTACTTCTATTTGTAAACGTGCGAACTCCAGACTATATCTTATTCGGAGGTGTTTTTCGAGAGTTTCAATGCAGTCATTCTGTAAACTTTACACTATTTACGTAAGACCGATTCTTGAATACGCTGGTCCAACGTGGCATCCTGATTTGGTTCGAGACAAAACATTGTTGGAAAACGTCCAAAGAAAAGCAACTCGAATTCCATTGGGACTGAGAAGACCCTCCTATGCAGAGAGACTTAGTATGGCCAATCTAACTTCCTTCGAACTTCGTCGACAACGTGGAGACTTAATAACCACTTTTAAAATATTAAAATTCAGTTTCGGAAATCTCGACGAAATGTTTACTATAAACCAAGATGAACGCCTCAGAGGTCACCAGTTCAAACTTAAAAAAGAGAACTTTTCTACGAGATCAAGGCAGAACTTCCTACCAAATAGAGTGTTCGAGAGTTGGAATAACCTTAGTGACAACATTGTCACGGCCCCCTCTACTAACACGTTTAAAAACAGACTTGACCGTTTCTTATTATAGCTGAACTATTTTATTTTTTTTATGTAAACAAAAATTATATCTTTTTTCTTTTGTTTTATATTGTATCTACTAGTAGGTTAGTTATGTAATTTCTTTGTTTTTGGGCATAATAGGGACTTGTCCCTCTGCCCTTGCTTATGTATAATAATAATAATAATAATAATAATAATAATTATTGAATTATTGAATTATCTCGTTTATTATTAGTTTTACAACAAATATATACTTATACAAAAATGAAGAGAATTAAATTCTGTACAATTTTGATGTCATACTTTTTTTGATAAAATCAATATTTAAGGTAGTACGTATGTAGTAAAAGTGCGAGCGTAAGACCTGATTGATTTTGTAGTAATTGTTTTTGTTCAATATCTCCGCCATTATCAACTTTTCGACAAAAAGTGTAAGAACTGAAATTGTTGCAAATACGATTTACTACAATTCTTCGAGAGAACCAGTGGCGGGTCTACAAGGGGGGGAAATGGGAAAATTCCCCCAGCAGGGTCCAAAATTAAAAAAAAAATTGTTGAAACATCACGATATATTAGCTGACATAAAACTTAAAATATCGACAGACAAATTCAACCAATCAAACCCGCTAGTTAATAAAATTAAGTTAACTTAATGCATATAATGTCTTTTTATGTCTTTTATATACTTAGTTTGGTTAATGTTTCATTGGAAGTTTCAAAGATTGTATAAAATATAATTCTCTTTATTTTTGTCTATGTACAATTATGTCGTAAAGTTAATAACTGAGACAATGCAATAATTATGCTTCCTCTCCGCTTCCATTATTTTCCCCCTTAACTCGGAGAATATTGATCGTATAAAAAACTTGTGCCAAAAAAAATTGTAGCAAATTGCATTTCCAACAATTTTCTTTCCCACCATTTATGTTGAAAAGTTGAAAATGGCGGAGATATTAAGCAACAACCGTTCTCATTTAAAATCAATATGGCTGCTAATGCAACCGCGGAATTCAGTCGAGATTTTAAATTTACACTACTATTGATCTCTCCTAAAGGATAGAATTATAAAATTTGGGGCAGCTCGGAAACAAAATTCAATTCAATAATTATGCTTCCCCCACCACTTTTTATTATTTTCCCATGTAACTCGGAAAATATCAACTGCATGAAAAAAATTGTTATAAAGAAATTGTAGGAAATTTTATTTTAAACAATTTTAGTTGAAAATGGCGTAGATATTGAGCAAAAACAATTGCTGTAAAATCAATCCGGTCTAACGCTCGCGCCATTACCGCATACGTACTACCTTAAATATTAATTTTAGCAAAAAAATGATAGAAAACAAAATTGTGTATAATTTAATTCTCTTCATTTTTGTATGGGTATATAATTGTTGTAAAACTAATAATAAACGAGATAATTCAATAATTATGCTCCAACTCTCACTATTTTCCCCTCATAACTCGGAAAATATCGAACGCACGAAAAAAATTATAATAAATGAAATTACAGAAAATCGCTATTTCAACAATTTCAGTTTGTACACTTTTTGTCAAAAAATTGAAAATGGCGCAGATATTGAGCAAAAACAGTTCTCGTTTAAAATCAAGATGGCGGCTAACGCAACGGTTGAATTCAGTCGAGATTTTAAATTTATACTAATATTGACCCTCCATAAAGATTAGAAAAATAAAATTTGGGGCAGCTCCTAATGCAAGGTTAGACCTGTTATTCGTCTAACCCGACTGGACTATTATTATGGTTATTTATATACGTATTATAGCCTTGCAAACATTATTCACGACGACGCACGTTCCCGATAAAACAAATGTTAAAGATGCCGTCTGAAGAGTGGCGGATCTACGAGGAGGGATAATGAGGATAGTTTCCTCCCTAACAAGTACCAAAATTAAAGAAAAAAACTGTTCAAACATAAAAATATATTAGCTGACACGAAACCGAATCCACAGAAAGACAAATTCAACCCAATAAACACGCTAGTTGGGAAAATTAAGGAAACTTAATGCCTATAAGTTATTTTTTATATCATTTATGTAATCTGAGTTAATCTTTATTATGTCCGGTTTTCATTGGAAGTTCCACCCTAAGGCAAATTTCTAGATCCGCCACTGCCTCTGACACGACATAATGTTTAATTCTAGTCCGCAATTCCGAAATGGCAGACGGTGGATCTGTCTGACTCCTTTAGAATTTCCCATATGCACGCATCTGGTGGCGTTAGTTCTGGTGAGTGGCAACTCCCAAAATGATCGCGCATTATTCAAAGAGACTCCCTGGCAGTATAACAGGTTGTCCTGCCCTGCTGAAACCATTGTTGATTGTAAGCTTGGACTTTAGGTATTTTAAGCTCTGGAATTCGTCGGGTTCGATGTGTCTCCATTTTTAAAAAGAGGTATTACTAAGCTTGATCTCCATTCTTGTAATATTCTGTTTTGTTCTATTATTTTTTGGATTAGTTGTAATAGTTGTCCTCCGTACTTTACTAGTTCATTCGATATTCAGTCCTTTCCTTGTGATTTTCTATATTTCCTTAATGCTGCCTTCCCTTCTCAATGTTTATTTCTTCGTTTGTCATCACTTCAGGTGTTGGTAGTTCATTATCGTCACATTTAGCAAATAGAGATCGAAAGTCAGATCTATAAAACATAGATATGTTGGTTTATTGTACTCAATAGCCTTTTCTGTGATTTGTCTCAGTACATAGACCTGACAAAGGCTTTCGATCGCATTTAAGTCGAAGACGTCTTACATTTACTGTATAGAAGAAACATACCAATCAATATTATACAAACCATTGAAAACATCTACTTTCATAATCGAATACAGGCAAAGATAAATGGAAAACTAACGAAGTTTATACCAGTACAAAGCGGAGTCAGACAAGGTGACTCGTTAAGCCCACTGCTCTTTAATTTAATAATGGACGAAATAATAGAAGCAGTACGTAAAGGTCATGGTTATGCCGACGACGCCGCATTAATTGTCGAGACAGAAGACGATCTCCAAATATTAACACACATCTTCAATACAACAGCCAAGAAATACAATATGATAATATCAGCAGAAAAAAACAAATCTATGACAACATCTAAATACCCACTGCGATGTAAAATCGAATTTGATGGGAAAATAATAAAGCAGGAAGCAAGGTTTAGATATCTGGGAATAGATATAACCAGTTACGGAGATGTTGAAGAGGAAGTACGACAACAAAGCTTAAAAGCAAGTAAAGCGGCGGGATCTCTTATTGACACAATCTGGAAGAACAAACACCTAAGACAGGACACAAAAGCAAGAATCTATAAAGCAGCTATATTGACATACACGGCGGAGACAAGACCTGACACATCTAAAACGAGACGACTACTAGAAACAACAGAGATGAAAATACTCCGACGGATATCAGGGAAAAGTCTGTTGGATAGGGAGAGAAGCGAAAACATAAGAAGATCATGCGATGTAAAAGACATAAATGGATAAGTGACAAAACGGAAACAGGAGTGGAACGAACACATTAGTAGAATTGCAGAGGATAGGATAGTACAAATAGCACGAGATAAGTCACTAAATGGACAAAGAAGTATTGAAAGACCAAGAAAAAGTGGTGCGATAACTTAAACAATTTAGGAGGCTAATATTGAAGAATAAACAGGCTTTAAAGCCTACATACAAGAAGGAAGTTTACTTAAGCACTGTATTTACACTTTAGTTGTTCCATTATATTTACTATATAATCAATCTTTGAAGTGCTCAATATTTCCAGATAAATGGAAGCATAGTTTTATAATGCCTATATTTAAAAGTGGGCCAAAAAATCTTGTTACTAACTATAGGAGTGTCTGTATCCAGTCATCAATCCCAAAACTATTTGATAGCTTAGTAAGTGATCAATTGAAGTGGCTCTGTAGAGGATTAATATCCAATAACCAACATGGCTTTTGTGCAGGTAGATCTACGGTCACCAATTTATTATCGTATCAGATGCAAATTACAAAAGCACTTGAAAACTTTCAACAAGTGGATTCTATATATACTGATTTTTCCAAAGCCTTTGACCAAGTAGATCACCATACTACATTACTCAATAGGCTTTATAATGTTGGGTTTAGCATAGACAATCTAAAATGGATTGAGAGCTTTTTGTCTGACCGTCAGCAAAGAGTTAAAATAGGTTCGTATCAATCAGATTCTATAAATGTTACCTCAGGAGTTCCCCAAGGAGGACACTGTTCTCCGATTTTCTTTGTTTTATTTGTAAATAGTATTTTTGAATGTTTTAAGAACTGTGAAGCCCTGGGTTTTGCAGATGATTTGAAATTTTTTAGAGTAATTGGCAGTTTGGAGGATCAAAAACTTCTGCAGGAAGATGTTGATAGATTAGATCAATGGTGTAGGATAAATAAGCTAAGGTTAAACATTTCTAAATGTTGTCACATAAGCTTCTTTAAAGGAATTAGAAAATTGAATACTTCATATTCATTACAAGGGATAACACTGAATTATGTTTCTAAAATTAAGGATTTAGGGGTTATATTTGATGAAAACTTAACTTTTGTGGAACACATTAATACAATTACAGTGAAATCATCAAAAATGCTAGGTTTTATAGTTACGAGTTGTAAAACTTTTTCTGTAAATACATTCAAAATTCACCCGTGTTGAGCTGGCCCCCCCCCACTTGCAAAAATTAAAAAACAAATAGCCCTGATTTATGAGCTATTTATGAGCTCTCATATTCCGCAAACTAAAAATTTTGAGCTGGTTCCACTGAGCAGGAATTTAATACCCTAGTGGGGGGGGCTGAGTCAGCCCCCACCCCCCCACTACTTAAAAATAGGAATATTGAATCGGTTTTTGCGGCAGAATTACGAGCTATTTATGAGCTCTTGAAATTATATAGTTTCGATTTTTGAGCTCATCCCCTTCACCCCCAAACAACCCTTTAATTGATTTAACTTAAGAGAAAGATGCTGAGAAAACTTAAAATATATCGTATTGCGGATATAATTCATATAGCTTATATACTCTAAGAATAAACTATTAAATCAAGAGCATTTCGATTATTGAGCTACAACCCCTTCGCCAGAAAACCACCCTATCTTCCCGGCTTAAGAGAAAGTTGTATTTAAAATGCGTTAAACTAATTATTTGGCGACTACATATCATTTAATAATTTATAAGCTTCCAAATTACGCGCATTTAGATCAGTAAATTGCAATTTATTTTGTATAGTGCAGTCACTGAAGGTAAAAATCAACGATTACCTTCAATTTAGGTGAACCTTCATCGATTTTCGCGAAAATTGGTCAGTAGTTAGAGGATACGTCAAGAAACAAAGGTGACATGGTACCACCTTGCGCCTTTACCCTGAGGGTGGATACCGCCCCTTCTCGGGGGTGAAAATTATTTTATAAAAAATAAATGCACAAATCAATAAAAGAACAAATTAAAAGCAAAATTTATTATATAAAGTTAATAAAATAAGTCAATACTTTTTAAGTTATTAAAGATCAAAGATTTTAATTATTTGTGGAAAAAATGCATGTTTTGAAAAGGTTTTTTGTAAATCACTGAAAAACTTTAAGTTTTTACAAAAAAGTTTAATTCGTATAGCTTATATTCTAAGAATAAACTCTTAAATCACGCGTCTTTCGATTATAGAGCTACAACCCCTTCGCAAGAAAACGACCCCATATTCCCGGCTTAAGAGAAAGTTGTTCTTAAAATAATTTAAATTAATTATTTGGCGACTACATATCGTTTAATAATTTATGAGCTTGCAAAATATACGCATCTCAATTATTGAATTGCTATTTTCTTTCTATAGTGCAGTCGCTGAAGGTAAAAATCAACTAGTACCTTCGATTTCGGTAAATCTCCATTTATTTTCACGAATTGGCAATAGCAACTTGGGGTTTTAGCCTGGGGTATATGTCACCCCTTCTCGGGAGTGAAAATTACCTTATTAAAAATAACCCCACAAATCGAGAGAGGGACAAATTGTAAGCAAAATTTGTTATATAATGTGATTAAAATAAATCAATACTTTTTGAGTTATTAAAGATCAAATATTTTAATTTTTGGAAAGAAAATGCATGCTTTAGAGCGATTTTTCATAAATGACTCAAAAACTGTAAGTTTTTACAAAAAAGTTTTCATCACTAAAATTGAAGCTAATAAAAAATATAATAAATTGCTTACTTGAAAAACCCTTTAATGTTAATTTAAAGTAAGTTATTGGTAATTAAAGTATATTTTTTTCCGCGACTGTTAAAATCTAAGGGTTCAAGCTTAAATAACGGGAAAGAGATGCATTTTATAACACTTAGGTACTAAATAGTTGTCAAAGTACTTAGAAATACCTATGAAAATAGTTGATAGTATCAAAATCCGCTCACCAATTTTCGTGAAAATGAATGGAGATTTACCGAAATCGAAGGTACTAGTTTATTTTTACCTTCAGTGACTGCACTATAGAAAGAAAATGGCAATTCAATAATTGAGATGCGTATATTTTGCAAGCTCATAAATTATTAAACGATATGTAGTCGCCAAATAATTAATTTAAATTATTTTAAGAACAACTCTCTCTTAAGCCGGGAATATGGGGTCGTTTTCTTGCGAAGGGGTTGTAGCTCTATAATCGAAAGACGCGTGATTTAAGAGTTTATTCTTAGAATATAAGCTATACGAATTAAACTATTATTAACTTTTTTGTAAAAACTTAAAATTTTTCAGTGATTTACAAAAAACCTTTTCAAAACATGCATTTTTTTCACAAATAATTAAAATCTTTGATCTTTAATAACTTAAAAAGTATTGACTTATTTTATTAACTTTATATAATAAATTTTGCTTTTAATTTGTTCTTTTATTGATTTGTGCATTTATTTTTTATAAAATAATTTTCACCCCCGAGAAGGGGCGGTATCCACCCTCAGGGTAAAAGCGCAAGGTGGTACCATGTCACCTTTGTTTCTTGACGTATCCTCTAACCACTGACCAATTTTCGTGAAAATCGATGAAGGTTCACCGAAATTGAAGGTAATCGTTGATTTTTACCTTCAGTGACTGCACTATACAAAATAAATTGCAATTTACTGATCTAAATGCGCGTAATTTGGAAGCTTATAAATTATTAAATGATATGTAGTCGCCAAATAATTAGTTTAACGCATTTTAAATACAACTTTCTCTTAAGCCGGGAAGATAGGGTGGTTTTCTGGCGAAGGGGTTGTAGCTCAATAATCGAAATGCTCTTGATTTAATAGTTTATTCTTAGAGTATATAAGCTATATGAATTATATCCGCAATACGATATATTTTAAGTTTTCTCAGCATCTTTCTCTTAAGTTAAATCAATTAAAGGGTTGTTTGGGGAGTGAAGGGGATGAGCTCAAAAATCGAAACTATATAATTTCAAGAGCTCATAAATAGCTCGTAATTCTGCCGCAAAACCGATTCAATATTCCTATTTTTAAGTAGTGGGGGGGGCTGACTCAGCCCCCCCCACTAAGGTATTAAATTCTTGCTCAGTGGAACGAGCTCAAAATTTTTAGTTTGCGGAATATGAGAGCTCATAAATAGCTCATAAATCAGGGCTATTTGTTTTTTAATTTTTGCAAGTGGGGGGGGCCAGCTCAACACGGGTTCAAAATTCTTTATTGTTCATTAGTTAGGTCTAGATTAGAGTATGCTTCGGTGATATGGTCTCCATATCATGCAGTGCACATTGCAACAATTGAAAGCATTCAGCATAAATTCTTGCGGGTGTGCTCTTATAAACTTAAGTTGATTATAGTAGATCATGAGTGTAGTGAAATTGAAAAGCAACTTAAGTTACAATCCCTGGTAGATCGCAGGATTTGTGCTGGATTAATATTTCTGTACAAATTAGTAAATTGTACAATATATTGTACAGATCTATTGAATCAATTACACATTGGGATTCCCTCAAGAAATAGGAGAAATCGTTCTATCTCATTTTTTGTACCATTTCACCGAACAAACTATGGTTACTACTCTCCTTTAGATAGATATGCAAGAATTATAAATCAGTATCATCTAGAGGTCTTTGGTATTAGTTTATATTATTTTAAAAGTCAGTTAAGGAGCATAAATTTTTAGATTGCAATATGACGTGATGTAACCTAGTCTCTATTTGAGGGTGTATATCAGGGGTGTCAAACTCAATTTTGCAGAGGGCCATATATTAAATTCAGAATGTGTCGGCGGGCCAGATTCAAATAAAAAAAAAATGTACTGAATTATTATAACATTTTATTTAATAGTATACTTATAATATACGGTTGTTAAAAATCATATCAAAGTTATAAAAGAGGGTAATTATTTTGAGCTCGAGGATCCAGATACCTGACTTCTCTTGTTTTTGACAAGCTCATTGATGTCAGGTATCATATTCGTTGTATTAATTTATTTTAAGAATTGATTGGAGATGTTCATTTGTAAGTCTTGTGCGATGTTTGTT
Organism: Diabrotica virgifera virgifera; assembly: GCF_917563875.1. Lineage (NCBI taxonomy): Eukaryota > Metazoa > Arthropoda > Insecta > Coleoptera > Chrysomelidae > Diabrotica > Diabrotica virgifera. Next base: position 268,984,583 of record NC_065444.1, read on the forward strand.
CTTATTTATTTTCATGACGGAAAACATCTGCTCACATAAATAGGTGCTACCAAACATGCACAGAATGCGTGCTGCATGCTTTTTTAATTCCGGGTAGTTATCCAAACTCTTGAAATATTGTGTATAAAATGTAAGTGCGTTAACCTCTTTAAATTTTTCTTTCAAAATACTGTCCGATTGAAGATCTATCAACTCCATTTGCAAATGAACTGGTGCCTGTGAAGCTTCAAAATTGAATGGATTGTTGAAAATTGGGAATTCCATTTCATTCATTTTGTGGAAGTCTTCAAAACGATTGTTGAATTCCGTGATAATATTTTGCAGAAGTTGAGAATATTGATCCAATTTTTTTTGATCCACTGTGCCAAATGATTTTAAATGAGGGAAATGATCCAAAGTTTGATTTTTTACCTGATTTTCCCACAGCCTCAACTTTGTTTCAAAGGCTTGAATACATGAGTACATTTGAGTGACAATCAGATTTTTACCCTGTAACTTTACATTCAGATCAGTCAAGTGTTTATTCATATCTACCAAAAAGGCACAATCAACCCACCAGTCATTGTCATAATCAATTGGGTTGCCTTTTTCTAACATGAAAGCTTGAATAGGGTCACGTAATGCAAAAAATCTTTCTAAAACTACTCCTCGACTGAGCCAACGAACTTCGGTGAAATAAGGGACATCAGAAAACTTTTCGTCCAAATCTTGTAAAAACTGCCTGAACTGTTGGTGATTTAGTCCTCTGCTCCTTATAAAATTTACTATTTTAATTATAGGTTGCATGACATGGTCCATTTTTAAATGTTTGGATGCCAATGATTCCTGGTGAATTATACAGTGAAATCCCACAAAATTTCCTGATGTTTTCTGTTTTAATTTAGTTACAACGCCCGAATGTTGGCCAACCATGGCAGGAGCGCCATCCGTAGTTGTGCTGCTAAGTATATTCCAATCGAGTCCATATTCTGCCATCAAATGCTCCAATGCAGAATAAATATCATTTGCTGTTGTAGTACCTGTCAATGGAACGCACTTTAATAGTTCTTCAGTTATTTCAAAGTTACTGTTAATACCTCGTATAAAAACAGCAAGTTGAGCTGTATCAACAGTATCAGTGCTCTCATCAACAGCCAGTGAAAAGTTTGTAAATTCCTTAATTTTCTCCTTCAGTTGAGGAACCAAATTTTGAGATAAATCATTTATTCTTGAAGCAACAGTGTTTCTTGACAGCGAAATATTTTGAATTATTGACTTTTGAAATGGAAATGAAACATCGGCAACTTTCAACATACAGTCTTTAATAAAATCACCATCAGTGAAAGGTTTTGATCTCTTCGCGATTTCTAATGCAATAATAAAACTTGATTTCAGGGCATCTTCGCTCTCAGTATTAGCTTTAGTAAACATCGATTGTTGACCTTGAAGTTTAGATTTTAAAGATGACAATCTGTCCATTCTTATTTTTTCAGTGTAACAATCGAATTTTGATTTATGATTCGTATCATAGTGTCTCTTCAAGTTAAACTCCTTACAAACAGCAACTGTTTGATTGCAAATCAAACACAGTGGTTTACCTTTCCATTCTATGAAAAAATATGCATTTTCCCATTTAGACTGAAAAACTCTACGTTCACTATCAACTTTACGTTTTTGTGACATTATGCCGAAATCGTAACAAATATGGAACTCGACACAATTATGGATATCGCACACGCACGACACAAACAAATGTACAATACCTTCTCAACCACTACTTCGCAACTGACTCACGTGACACGTCGACGCACTTCTTTTATATCGATAAGGAAGGTTCTAGTCTAGACTCGAAGCGCATGGAAGATTCTATTGTTCTCAACAAAAATAATAGGGTGTTTCCGCTAAGAGATGGTGTTACTGTCTATCTCTCTCGCTTGTCTAGGCACGCGCTGCCTTTGAAATGACTTATAAATGTAGTGTAGTGTACGCATTTTAAAACTTCCGTAGAGCAATCGAGTGAAGTCTAAAAGCTCTAAAAAACATGATTCTTCTTTCTGTGACACATTGCGATCGCGGGCCGTATTGGTATGGCCCGGGGGCCGGATGCGGCCCGCGGGCCGTATCTTTGACATGACTGGTGTATATGATAATGTATATCTAATGGAAATAATTTATTTTAAATTTTTAATTTAGAATTAAGTTTATTTTCAATCTGTTTACATATTGTTATTTATTTTGTTAATTGTAATTTGTTAATGGGGTTTTCTCGTAAAATAAATAAATAAAAAATAAAAAGGAAGAAGAAAAAGAAAGAGATCGAAAGTAGTCTGTCTATGTTTCCTTCTGAGCGTGTTTGGTTTTTATTAGTTCGTTCATGTTTGTCCTAATAATAATTAATTTTCCATACTACTTTTCGTGTTCCCTAGAAGTCGTGTTCCATCTGTTTTGAGAAGCTCTGTGAGTGTTCCATTTTTATTTGTTTGACCAAGTATTCATCTCGTTTCTGATTCGTTTATATTGGTTGTATGCCTGTTGTGATTGTTTTGTTCTGTATTGTAAAAAGGTTTTATTCTTTTTTTTACATTTGTTATTGGAGTCAGTGGCGTGCTGGCCATATAAATGAATCGGTGCAATCACCGAGAGGCCGCGGCCTCTTGAGGCCGGTCAAATAAGTTTTTTTCACAAAGAATTTTAGATGTAAATTTTTTTTTTAATTTCTAATCGAATGATATTAACAAAACATTTCAAAAATATTTTATTTCCATACATAGTGTTCGAGCCATTTGAATAATATTGCATTAATTCCAGTTGTATGTTTTATACACACTCTGTATTTCAAAACTCTTAAAATTAAGATGTTTAGTTGAGTCATGAATAGGTATTATTGGGCTGACAATATAAACATAGACTATTAACACAAAATACGACTGAGCAATTATATATGTACATATATGTATTTTGTTTAGATATGTGTTTCTGGGAAAAGTTCGTTAAGTTTAGGTATTTTTGAATGTTTTCGATTTTGCTGAGTGAACAGAACCAGGCGATGTATCGCAGTTATCTTGGAATTAGCGAGGATAGATCCATTAAAAATATATTATGTATAATATAGATTTTATAATATTTTCTATAAATGGAAAAACAACTTAAAAACAAACAATGCAAACAGAAGATGCAAGACTAATGTCTCAAAGTGAATACTAATGTTTACAACGTCTCTCTCTTGTCGTTTCTTACTGAGGATCGTGATTTCTTCCAATATTCTTCCTAACAATTTTATTCCATTAGTATCTATCTTCAGCTGCTCTAAGAGCTTCGCAGAATGACTTTCCAGCTGAATTCTTAATTTGATCGGACCATCTAGTTGGTGATCGTCCTCTTGATCTTCTCCCCGGAACGTTTCCAGAAACAATTAATATCTCCAAACTATCGTAACCTTTGCGAACCACGTGACCGAAGAATTGCAGAAATTGTTGCAGACATATTGTGGACAGCCGTTTTTTTTTTAATTTCGAGTTGGTTTAGAATGGAAACGTTTGTCCTATGAGCTGTCCAAGGTATGCGCAGCATTCTTCTCCAGCACGGCATTTCAAAGGCATCCACTCTCAAAAGCACCACACTTGGACTCAAAGAGTCCAAGTCTCTGACCCGTATAGAAATATTGAGAATACAAGGGCATTCACCAGCCTGATCTTGGGAGACTGAAAATGACACACAATATGGAGAATAAAAATATCGGAAAAGAAAAGAAATGGTAAGGGATGGTAAGACTCGATGGAACACAGAGCTAGAAGTATAGATATACAACGGAGATTCAAGGTGGACAATATTAATAACAAATTGGATAAGAAACAGAAGAATAGAATGGAACAACCACATACGATAAATGACAACAAATAGAGTAGTAAGGACAGCGAGAGACGGTTCCTCAATAGAAAGACGATCAGTGGGAAGACCATGAAAACGATGGAACGACGACTTACTACAGGCACATTGAAAAAACAGACGAAGTCAAAGAAGAAGTATTTTTGTTTTATAAATAAGAAATAAAAGTTCAGATAATAGAAGATAAAATAAGGATGGGAGGCCGCTTTTCTATAAAATCACCGGGCCACTTGAAAAGTTCCAGCACGCCACTAATTGGAGTTTTCTGTAAACCTCTCTAAACTATGGGGTTTTCTTTTTTTTTATGTTAGGATTCGTTACCTTCCTCTCCCCAAGCGATTCTGTTGCTGAGTTAATAATAATCTTTGAGTTTTTGGCAAAAGTTATGATTTTCTATTATTTCATTCTCAGCAATCGTTTCTGATATTCATTTTCTGTATAAGTATTCCGTGGATTTCGTATTTAGTCCTTCGACTCTGATTTTTGGGTGTGTTGGTGCTGCCCTCTTGGGTGTGAAGTATTTCGTAATGATTCTTATTTTATATAGGTACTATTAGGCTATCGCTACCTATATCAGCTGAGTTGAGACATTAAGTCAAACTCATATTAAAGAATTCCCTTAAATTTTAGAGTCAAAAGTTATCCGTCTTTCAATGCTGTGATTTTTGTTAAAATTAATTACAAACACAATACTCTGAAGTAAAAAAAGGATTTATTTCGTATTATTCTATGCTTAATAAAATGTTTATCATTTTGCAGGTATTTTCAACTCTGCGCTGGTATTAAAAGACCAATTTTTCCTGTACCAAACTAAAGAAAACTTTTATGAAGTATTTAAGCCTAAAATCTTATCGGCTCAAAACATTGACAAATGCAGCCGAAAACTTTGTCCGGACTTAAACTATTTCGTAGTATTTTCGTCCATTTCTACCGGAAGAGGAAATATTGGACAAATTAACTACGGAATGGCTAATTCGGCGATGGAGATGTTGTGTGAGAAACGTAGAAGAGAAAATCTACCCGCGGTGGCTATTCAATGGGGGCCTATAGGGGAGGTCGGAATCTTACAAAAAATGGGAATTGAAGAAAGGGTAAGTTGAATTACAATTTTATTATGTTTTATATTATATACTCTTTTACTTGTTTGTAGCTTGTAGCTTTTTATTCGGTTCTAAAGTTGAGTTTTTATTTTACGTAATTGGTCGATTTTTAAATCTGTTAAAACCCGGCCACTCATGATACTGCGGTATCATTCGACAAGATTGTCGATAATTCCGTTCGCTAAACTCAGACACAACTGGCTAGTGATTTTAGTAAGTAATTTTGTCAATTTGGTAAAATTGGCAAAAAAATAATTACTAAATAGTTAATAATTACTAAATAGTTAGTAATTTTGTCAATTTTGGCAAAATTGGCAAAAAACAAAAAATTACCTGCTAAAATCACTAGCCAGTTGTGTTTAGCTAACCGGCTATATCAATTGTGCAGTACTTCAGCAAACAGGCCAGTCTCTCCGTGGTCAAATTGTACGATTTTGTTGAATGTACGGTCACATACGATCAAAATTGTTGCCAATTTAGTGAGTGGCCGACTTAACATAACAATCAGTCAAGTTTTATATAAATTAAGGGAAATAAAGCTAACAAAGTATGACAATGAAAATTGTCCTAGCGAGCAGCATGGAGAAACTGAGTTGTCTAATGAGTAAGATACAAAAAACAAGAGCACAATACGGACTCAAACTAAACATCACAAAAACCAAATGGATGTTAATAAGCAAAACCCAACAACGACCAAGACAACAGACAATCAAGGAATTGAACACCTGGATTCGTACATCTGTTTAGAAACAACATTTAACTTAAGTTGGGATCAAGCAAAGGAAATACGTGTAAGAATAGAAAAAGCAAGAGCGTCGTTCACTAGGATAAGGCAAATTTTCACACCTAAGAGCCAGTGGCGGCTCGTGACCTCAGTATACGGGTAGGCTACACATACAGTGTATAATATATAATATGTACACAGGGTGTAAAGAATGGGCCATGCCATAGCTTAACCTTACATTCCTGAGCTTAAAATTGGTCGATTTAAGCTAACTTACCTTAGTACAAAAGTTGATAATAACCGAAATATAGGGTGGCAAACTCAAACTTTTATTTTATTTATTCTTGAATATTTCCTGACAGACATGGGATAACAACACGAAATTTGGTAAGCGGGGGTTTTTTGGGATGAGAAATCTAAATTTGCCACCAAAAATGATGTATTACCCAGAGGGCGCAACATACGTCTTTCAGAGCTCATTTAATACGTTCAAATTATTTTTATCTCACACTCCACGTACTTTTTGAATCAACATTTTTATTCGCTTAATATTTTTACGTAAAAAAGGTATACTACATTCATCTCGCTTAGCTCAACTGTTTTCGAGATAAACGCATTTTAAGTCTGCGATACAACATAATTTTTGCATATCAGTGTACCCGAAAAATAAACTTGAAACCATAATAATTGTGCCAGTTCTCATATTTATGTCATTGCATCGCAAATTCCATTTGAAGAAATTTGAGATACATTTTTGTAAATTTTTATGATTTTAAGTTATTTTTCGGGTGTAACTACAATGATATGCAAAAAATTATGTTGCCTCGCAGATTTAAAATGCGTTTATCTCGAAAACGGTTGAGTTTAGCGAGATGAATGTAGTATACCTTTTTTAATTAAAAATATTAACAGAATAAAATTTTTGATTTAGAAAGTATGTAGAGTGGGTAAAATTGAACCTATTAAATGAGCGCTGAAAGGCGTATGTTTCGCCCTCTGGATAATACATCATTTTTGGTGGCGAATTTAGATTTCTCGTCCCAAAAAATCCCAGCTTACCAAATTTTGTGTTATTATCTCATGTCTGTTAGGAAATATTCAAGAATAAACAAAATAAAATTTTTAAATTTGACACCCTGTATTTCGGTTATTATCAACTTTCGTACTAAGGTGAGTTAGCTTAAATCGACATATTTTAACCTCAGGAATCTAGGGTTAAGCTATGGCCCATTCTTTACCAAACACCCTGTATACAGTGTGTCGCATTTAAGATGAAGACACCCTTAGGGTGTGCTCACTACGGAGACTAAAGGATTGTATCCTCGCTCCGACCCTTGCTCCCTGGTATTTATATTCGTGAATTCTCGCATATAAAATAATGTATTTGTTTTACATAGCGATCGAAACTATATTTTCGATCGCTATGTAAAATAAACACATTATTTTAAATGCGAGAATTCACGAATATAAATACCAGGGAGCGAGGGTCGGAGCGAGGATACAATCCGTTGGTCTCCGTAATGAGCACACGCTTATACTTCGGCTATCAAAATAAATACAGATTTGAAATTTTGCAGTCATTCATTTTGATGTTTTACATTTTTTAAAATAGTCAACTGAAATTTAAATTTTAAACGCGGCCTACTGCGAATTCACAAACAGGACGAATTTTCAATATTTTGTTTCGCGTTAGAGATATCGCAAAAAGTTATTTGGAAAAATTGTTAGAAATATTATTCTAACCCCACATACCAAATTTCATGACAAAATTCGAACTTTTCGTTTTTTTCAGAATTGGTAGTCAGAATCCTAAAACATGCAATTGGCAGTGCCGAGATGCAGCTCGGTACAACCAATGTCAAAGGCTCAAAACAATCTAGCCTACCTATAGCCCGAAAATATTGGAAATACTCGCCACACGGCCGTCAAGCGACAATGCGAGAGCGCTGTGCTTGTGTGCTTTTAGAGTGAGACAAAATGCGAATTCTGTTCGGCTATTTTTCAAACGCCTGACCTAGAGTAGAGCCATCATTAGTATTGCTACGCTACGGGGAGCGTGCAATAATTATTACAACTTGGGAGATAATTAAAAAGTAGCTTTGTTTTATTTAGATTTTAGATACTTAGGTATTGTATCAAAATTTATAAATTACAGTTTTGAAATAAATAATTCATATTAATAAATAATTTATTATTGTACATTTGAAGAGGTTAGGCGGCGCCTACCTTGCCTACCCTGACGGGCCGCCCCTGCTAAGAGCCTCATCCTACCTCTCAAAATCCGACTTTTAACATGTTATGTATTCCCAGTTTTGCTATATGGAATGAAGGCATGGAGAATGTCCACAATATTGTCCGTAATATTGGAAGAAATCACGATCCTCAGTAATGCGAAAACGACAAGAAAGAGAGAGAGCTGATAATCCAAGGAAAAATAGACAGCAGAAGGGGTCCAGTGACGAGGGGACACTCACAGCAACAAAACTTGCGGCAATGGTTCGGATTATCATGTGCCGAACTATTCAGATCTGTCGTAAACAAAGTCAGAATAGCCATGTTAATTGCCAACGTTCGAAACAGACTAGGCACATAAAGAAAAATGAAAATTAAACTTTGAAGAAAAACGACAAATAGGATTGGTCTGTACAACATTTGCAAAGTTGATACTCGTAATATACTCTGGGCTAATTAGCAAAATACAAGGAGAAGTTATTTACCAGCAATTTTATTGCTGGAATCGAACCTTACGATTGTATGTATTAATAATATAAGTATGCAAAGTCCTCAGATAGTGTGCTACCTTTTGTATAAACAAAATGGCGCCCGAAAATCGTGTTTTTTTCAATTTTTGCTCTATAATTCCAAAGATTTTAACTTTACACCAAAAACACCCGAATAAAAATTCACCGCAATTAAATTCTGCATAGAGACGTGTTTTTCCCGATTCACTTAGACGAAAACTTTCCCCGGAAAAAGCGGGTTTTCCCAACAAAATCTTTAATTTTCAACTAAAATTTTAGATAAGTAATTGTTAATCAATAATTAAATAACTTGGTAATAAAAAAGCCATTTTCGTAAAGATTATAATTTCAGAAGCCGATGGAAATTGATTAAACAGTTTAGCAACAATTGAATTGTTAATTAAAAATTTACGGTCGCTATAATAACGACAATAATTATGATGCATAAGAATAACTATAATTTTTTCATAAAAAGACACTATACCTATCTAATGTACTTTACAGAATTGAAATTGGACTATTTAAGCGGCCTCAGGAATATTTTAAAACTATAAACAATTTTTTGGCTTATAATCAAATAAAGTATCTCGGGAAATATTAAAGTAAATTAAATTGCGAAAACGGTATTTGAAAAACAGCGGCAGGACGCTTCTTTTAAAAGAAAAACGTTTAATTACGACGAGTGGTTCCTGAGGTACAACTGGTGAAAGTTGACCGGAATTTACGGCAAAGATATGAACAATAGGATTTTATTTTTTAAACCATCATCTTTTTATTTTTGTCCTCTTTCTCCACACCAATTTTCATATCTTTGAAATACTCATAACATATATTATTATAATAAAAACTATCGATAATACGTGTGAAAATTGCCAAAAATAGCAAAATTCCAATCAAAAATTAGGTTGGAGAAAATGTAACCCTCAAAGTTCAAAATCGGTATACGTTAAAAAAATGCATTCTCTCGGCTTCCCATGGAGCAATTTCCTTCATTCTTTTTTTGTTCCCAAGTAACTCGAGTAGAGCCATCGAACTAACGCATTATTAAATGTCAAACTTGCTTTTGTTTTGTTATAATAAATTAATTTATTTATTATAACACAAAATTTTAATTTGTTTAAATAAAAATTGTTTAAATAATTATACAGCTTTCAAATGAGAATATTTATGTTTTTAACTTTAAAAGGTACACTTGTAGTAAGTCTATCTAAAAAAGCCTACAACTGGAAAAAATATGTAGTTTTCTGTTCTTATAAATAAATTAATATATTATAACAAAACAAAAGCAAGTTTGACATTTAATAATATGTTAGTTTGATAGCTCTACTCGCGTTATTGGGGAACAAAAAAAGAATTAAGGAAATTGCTCCATGGAAAGCCGAGAAAATGCATTTTTTTTAACGTATACCGATTTTGAACTTTGAGGGTTACATTTGCTCCAACCTAATTTTTGATTGGAATTTTGCTATTTTTGGCAATTTTCACACGTATTATCGATAGTTTTTAATATAATAATATATGTTATGAGTATTTTAAAGATATGAAAATTGGTGTCGAGAAAGAGGACAAAAATAAAAAGGTGATGGTTTAAAAATTATGATCCTTTTGTTTATATCTTTGCCGTAAATTCCGGTCACTTTTGACCGATTTTATCTCAGGAACCACTCTTCATAATTAAACGTTTTTTCTTTTAGAAGAAGCGCCCTGCCACTGTTTTTCGATTACCGTTTTCACAATTTAATTTGGTTTAATATATCCCGAGATATTTTATTTGTTTCTAAGCCAAAAAATTGTTTATAACTTTAAGATATTCCTGAGGCCGCTTAAATAGTCCAATTCCAATTCGGTAAAGTACATTAGATAGGTATAGTACCTTTTTATGAAAAAATCATAGTTATTCTTACGCATCATAATTATTCTCGTTATTATAGCGACCGTAAATTTGTAATTAACAATTCAATTGTTGCTAAACTGTTTATTCAATTTCCATTGGCTTCTGGAATTATAATCTTTACGGAAAGGGCTTTTATATTACCAAGGTATTTAATTATTGATTAACAATTACTTATCTAAAATTTTAGTTGAAAATTAAAGATTTTGTTGGAAAAACCGCTTTTTCCGGGGAAAGTTTTCGTCGAGATGAATCGAGAAAAACACGTCTCTATGCAGAATTTAATTGCGGTGAATTTTTATTTGAGTGTTTTTGGTGTCAAGTTAAAATCTTTGGAGTTATAGAGCAAAATTTGAAAAAAAACACGATTTTCGGGCGCCATTTTGTTTATAAAAAAAGTAGCACACTATCTGCGGACTTTGCATACCTATATTATTAATATATACAACCGTAAGATTCGATTCCAGCAATAAAACTGCTGGGAAATAACTTTTCCCAAAAATGGCCTATTCTCCGATAATCAGCCCAGACTAATAGTGAATAGAACGTATATAAATAAGCGGTTTTTTTCTGCTCTAGATTAACAGTATAGAGAAGATAGGATTTTGATAATTAAACATTTCTATCTAAGCTTTTACTTCAGTATATAGGAACAGGCAAACTACTGGTTAATATTCTTAGATTGCAAAACTTTCTGATTCAACAGCATATATTATAATCAAACAGCCGACATTGAATTAATCTATCTATTTCTAGGTATTTCATGATATCTTACCTCAAAATTTAGATTCGTGTTTGAATACCTTGGAACGATTTATGGTAGACGAGTACGTAATAGGATCTAGCGTGGTAATCAGTGAGAGAGATGACCAAATGGGTAAACAAAAGACCAAAACACCAGTCGAAGCTGTAGCTCATATTTTAGGAATAAAAAATCTTGGTAAGTAATCTCAAGGACGATTTTCATCATTATCATTAGCTCGAAAACTTCTTGTGGCTTCATATGATTTTCCTTCATTCGTATCTGTTCCTTTCTTTTTTTTTTCAGTTGGTAATCTTACCTGTATCTGTAGGTACATCTCAATAGCATAAATTTCAGCTGCGTGTGGTAACGGATATTTTTTTTGATGCTGCTGAATTTTATATCTAGAAAGGAGCTTAATTTATTCTCTATATTATTAATGGGGTGACTGATTTTCTGAACTACTTCGTTTAGTGCTCTTTCTCTGGATTTTTGTTCTTGATATTTGTGCTGGTTAACATTTAGTCCAGGGCCCATCTGTTTTGAGATGGACGTTGAGAGGTGACTCAATTTTTTTGCAGAAATTGCTTGAAAATAACTCAAATAATAATATTTGAGTTATCCTCCCTCTCAAAAAGGTCCGGAACATTGTTTAAATAATTAAAATGTCAAAAGATGAAGGAAAAATTCGATTTTTTTCTTCGTTTTTTGATTATAACTTTAAAAGTATTTATTTCCGAGAAAAGATGTACTGACATAAAAGTTGCGTAATTAAATTTGCTACAATATAGAATTAGCTACAAATTTAAAAAATAGTCACCCTTGTTGCAAAATAGCAATAATTGCGAAAAAAACATACAAAAAGAAGTATTCGCATTTTACATTTTTCAACAATTTATGCTACACTTAAGAAATTCATATTTCACCCAGAAAAACTTTATGATACAGTAAAATAATACTGTAAATTTCATTAAGATCGGTTTAATAGATTTTGCAAAATAAATTTTGTAATCCAGCTTTCGCAAAAAAATTCATTTTTTCAAAATGTTACAATACTGTAAATAAAGTAGATAGCAAGTTGAATTTTGTTTTGCATATAGAAGTATACTGTACCTTTCATTTGCAATTTGTAAAATTAAAATAGATTAACCACCACGGCGTCAGGAATTTTTATAATTAAACATTAATTATTGGTGCTACGCGCAGGACAGCTGTGTTCGATTCACACAAGTTGATTTTCACCAAAATTCCTTTCACCAAAATATTGTTAAAACAATTGCATATGTATAAAAATAATAAACTTTTATTCTCTAAGTTAAAATATATGAACAAAGAAAGTTTTTGCTAAAATAAGTGTTATTTCAAAGGATAGAGTATGTGTTTTTATTTTGCAATAAACAAATTTATTTACTTATATCGAAATGTAATAAAAATTAAAATGTATCAATCATTACCAAAGGTAATTGGAATGCCCAATCAGAGCAAACTCTCCGCTGTCCTGCGGGCAGCACCAATAATTAATGTTTATTTAAAAAAAATCCTGACGCTGTGGTAGTTAATTAATTTTAATTTTGCAAATTGAAAATGAAAGGTACAGTATACTTCTATATGCAAAAAAAATTTCAACTTGCTACCTGCTTTATTTTCAGTCCTGTAACATTTTGAAAAAATGAATTTTTTTTGCGAGAGCTGGATTGCAAAATTTATTTTGCAAAATCTATTGAACCAATCCTAATGAAATTTAGCGTATTGTTTAACTGTAATATAAAGTTTTTCTGGGTGAAATATGAAAGTCCTAAGTGTAGCATAAATGGTTGAAAAACGTAAAATGCGAATACTTGTTTTTGTATAAAATCCTTTATAATGGCTAATGAGCTATAATGGCTATAATTCCTAATAAGCTCATTGGTACCTCGGGCGAAAAACATTGGATATCTTAATCATCCATGTTATAATTCACATCTTTGTCATATGTTCCGATGACGGATCAATTATAAAGGGTTTTTACCCTGTTATTTTTACTTTGGTGGCTTGCATGTAGATTCTAAGATTGCACTGATGATGATCGGTCAACCGATCGAAAACTAGTTCTGTCTTTGATGTAGCCCTGTATAGGGATTTTAACAAATATACCTTTTATAAAGGATTTTATGTTTTTGTAATGGTATACAGCCAACTACAGGAAATTTTTCCTCGTGGATTTGTTTTTGTATGGTTTTTTCGCAACTATTGCTATTTTGCAACAAGGGTGACCATTTTTTAAATATTTCACTAATTCTATATTATAGTAAATTTAATTACGCAACTTTTACATAAATACAACTTTTCTCGGAATGAATACTTTTAAAGTTATGATCAAAAAACGAAGAAAAAAATCGAATTTTTCCTTCATTTTTCGACATTTTGATTATTTAAACAATGTTTCGGACCTTTTTGAGAGGGAGGATAACTCAAATATTATTATTTGAGACATTTTCAAGCCATTTCTGCAAAAAAATTTGAGTCACCTCTCAACGTCCAAATGTACTAATATTTTTACAGATGCGCCCTGGTCTAATTGGGGGGATTATCCTCAATGGCCGCTCCTTAATATGCGTATTAAGATATTTTTCTATTGTTTTCAACAAAAATAATGTAGGACTGACCAGCCTGTAGGATTTAGGTAGGGCGTTTGTCTTGTCGTCCTATTTTGTGTATGTACACCACCCTTTCAGCTGTCCAAATCTTTGGTATATAACCTAGAGTTATGTTAGCTCTACAGATCTTTGTTAGAATGGACAATAAGATGTCCAATCCTTTCTGTAGCTTGGCAGAAAATATTTCATCCTCCCGTGTAAATTTAAATGGAGTCAAGTGATTTACTTTACATTCTTAAGTTTGATATTTATTACAGAAAATTCTGATTTTTTTTGCTATGACATTTAGATCATTCTAATTGTTGATCCTGGTGGTTCTATAGTAAAAACCTCCTCCAAGATGTATGTTTCTTTTCTTTTATATTTGCGATTTATTTTTTTCTCCTCTCGTTTAAGCATCCTTTATTCTTATTTTTATCCTATCTTTCTGTTATGTTATGATATTCTTCATCAAACCACTGTCCTGCAGTTGATTCACTTTTTTGCATATCCAGAGTTTGTTTCTAGGTGAATTAATATTATTATTATTATACCTATGTAAAATAGCAATAGAATACGTTTAAAAGAAAAACAGTTACCTCAATGTACTGTTTTGCAATCTTTTTACAATTGTTTTGCAATCTTTTTACAACTGTTTAGCAACTTTATTTAACTGATATATTTGATTTTTAGATACAATCGATAAGTCATTGACTTTGTCACAGCTTGGCCTAGATTCTCTTATGGTAACAGAAATTAAACAAACCCTCTATCGAAACTTTAATATAGATTTAAGTCCTGAAGAAATCCGAGAGCTCACGTTGAATTCACTAGTTGCTTCAGATTCTACTAAAAATGAAGATATTTCTTTCGGTGTACAAGTTGAAGCAAATACATATCTTATATCCGATGATCCTTTAATAAAACTACGTGACTCAAAAAGTTCGAATACGAATATTTTTGTAATTCATCCAATTGAAGGCCATGTCAATGTGTTAAGACCTCTCGGAAGTAGATTAAATGCCACAGTTTATGGTCTTCAATGTACAAGTGATACTGAGATGAATACTATGAATGATTTTGGAAAGTACTTTGTCAAAAAAATTAAAGAAGTACAACCTAAAGGACCCTACCATCTATGTGGGTACTCATATGGATGTGCTCTAGGCACAGAAATTGGAATACAGCTAGAGAGTGCTGGTGACCAAGTTGATGTAGTATATATTGATGGTTCACCATCAATGGTCCATGAAGTTCTCAAAGTCACGCATATAACGAAAGGAAATTCGGTCGAGAATTCCAAGGAGGCCATTTTGGAGAATTTCTGTATGACGTTTCCTCAAGTAGAACAAAAAGAGGTAAGGTTTATTACACTTTTGGCAAATATTTCATTTTATAAATTGAGTAAAAAATCTGAGTTATCCGAATGTCTTCAACTTCTTTGTCAATTCTAATTCTGATTCTGATTAAGTATGTTTTGTACCAAAAAGCCGTGGGTAGTTACCGGAATTATTGATTGTTCTACCAATACATTGTACCGGTACCACTAAAGCAGGCGCGGATACAGGGGTGTCAATGGGTCCAAGGACCCCCCTATTGTATTTAGCCTTAAAAGTATTTTTTATTATTTTTTTCTGTTAACTTTAAACTCTAAGCCATCAGTAAAACACTAATTTACACGACAACCGCTTCCGAAGAATTGAAAGAAGCCATAAAATCTAAAACACCCTTCTCTAAAAAATAATTTGCAGGCGCATTTGTTTGGGTACCGGTGGAACCATAAACAATCCGAAATACTTTTCTCAATTCAAAGAATAACAAAAATGATATTTTAAAATGCAAATACATTCCACTGGGTATAAACCTTATCTCATGAAAAGCCACGTTTCAAATTTGCGACACAATAAGGATATAAAGATTTATATTTTACTAGATAATCCATGAGTACCTCTCCATTGATGGTAGAAAGGTTAACCTTTATGGTAAAGAACGACCAGTGAGATTAATAGTCGTGAATTGTCTATCAATACTTTTGATACCGTAGGTATCTGGGATTATATAGTGTATTTTATCCTTAGAGTAAGTGTGAGTCGTATGGCTAAATCTGGAAAATATGATATTTGCATTTGAGGTAAGTCTGCCCCCCTAATATGAATTTGTAGATCCGCGCCTGCACTAAAGTACCATCTCCTCGACGGAGTTCGGCAATCATCATAGCTATTCGGACTTTATAGACGGCTGCTCTGAAAATTTTATTTGATCATATGTTCGTACCATTCTCTCAGGTTTCTACGCCTCCCTATGGTTCTCTTGTCTTGAGTCTTTTCCTGTATTATTAGCAGGAGCAAGTTGTATCTCTGTGTACGTTTAATATGTTTGATACCTTCCAATCTTCTTATTTCGTTTGTATTAATATTTTCGTGTCTTTATTCATCCTTCGCAGAACCTCTTTGTTTATGGCGAATTCCCTCTTCTTTGAAATTGTTTATTAAAAGAATTATTATGATACATACATGTGATTATACACATAGTTTCAAAAGTTATGCATCACCCCTTGTATTCACGATGTTCATCATCATCATCATTGGCTCGACAGCCCTTTCTGGGTCTTGGCCTGTTCCAGGATTCTTCTCCACTCTGATCTGTTTCGCGCTTTTTTTTCTCCAGTTTTTAATTTTTAAGGTTTTTATATCATTTTCTATTTGTTGATGTTACGCGATGTTGATTCACGATGTTACGCTTTTATAAATCTGTATCTTTATCACATATTTAATGAGCCTTTTGTATAAAAAATATACCATTTTTGGTTTTTTATTTTATTTGATTACCCATTTAATTGACCTGGTTTTGCCAAGGTGTAAACATTTGAAAAATTTATTGTGGTGAAATTTTTGAAAACGTGATTAAAAATGAATCGTGCTTTAATTTCTGAGTTGGACCGTATAAGAATTATCGATTTAGTTGAAGAAGGCCGTTCACAGCGGTTCGTGGTAGAAAGAGTGGGTGTTTCTCAGAGTGATGTCTCACGGATATGGAATAGGTTCCTGGAGACAAACTCGATACGGAATAGAACTAGGTCTGGTAGACCCCGAGTTACCAATGATCGACAGAATAGATATATCAGAATTTCCATCTGTAGAAATTCTTCTATGTCTGTACTAGCCCTCCAAAGAGAATTCGGGCATGCTACAAGAGTCAGAGTATCGTTGGCTACAATAAGAAGAAGAATTTTAGAGTCAGGTTTGAGGAGTCATCGACTAATAAGAGTTCCTCAGCTACAACCTAGACATGTTTTGGACCGCCTCCATTGGGATCAAGAACACATACAGCTCCCGCAACAATTTTGGAATTTTGAGCTTTTTTCAGACGAAACCAGAATCTGTTTAAATAGTGATAACCGGCGAATTCGTGTGTGGCTAGTTGTGCAGCTCTTGTTGGCTCTCGCCACATACAAATTCGCCGTTTATCACTATTTAAACAGATTCTGGTCTCGTCTGAAAAAAGCACAAAATTCCAAAACAGTTGGGGGAGCTCTATATGTTCTTGAGCCCGCTGGACGCGGTCCAAAACATGTCTAGGTTGTAGCTGAGGAACTCTTATTGGTCGATGACTAATCAAACCTGAGTCTAAAATTCTTTTTTTATTGTAGATAACGATACTCTGACTCCAGTAGCATGCCTGAATTCCCTTTGGAGGGCTGGTACAGACATAGAAGAATTTCTACGGATGGAAATTCTGATATATCTATTCTCTCGATTATTGGTAACTCGGGGTCTACCAGACCGAGCTCTATTCAGTATCAAGTTTATCTCCAGGAACCTATTTCATATTCGTGAGAAATCACTCTGAGAAACACCCACTCTTTCCTCCACGAACCACTGTGAATGGCCTTCTTCAACTAAATCAATAATTCTTATACGGCCCAACTCAAAAATTAAAGTACGAATCATTTTTAATCACAATTTTACCTAAAAATGATTTTATTAACGTTTCGACGCCCAAGTCGGGTGTCGTTGTCAAAATACAAAATAATATTAAATAAATAAAAATGTTGTTGCTTAGTAAAAAATTCTTCTAATAATTTATTTAATCTGACTCATTTATATCGGCAATTCAGACACGTATTATACATTTTAAAGTAGACGACTTTAAAAATGATATTGCCAATATTGATGAGTTGCGTTCCTGGGACGACTTTACTAAAAGATAGTTCATTCGATTACATGAAATCAATCCCAACTCAAGAATAGCCGCCACAAAAAATCATAGCATGTGATCTGTCTTTAAAAAGACAACCAAATGCAACGGTGGTACTGAAATTCTCGGGTTAGAGATTCCATAGTAAATCACGAGGGAAAACCAGGAAAAACCTCGTGATACTATCCCGAGATCGCAAGTATTTGGGTTTACATTTAGTTTACTATCAAAACTAATACCAAATTCTGACTTGATATTTTAAATTTTAAATAATACTAAAATACTAAATATGTACTAACTCGATATGTTACTGATTTACTAATTGTGGTATTTTCTTTCTATTGACATCCTCCTTTAGTATGGGTAACCACATCCTACTGCATTCTACCGAGGAATTTGCGACACAATTGGTTTCATTTAGCATAATTAGAGCCGCTTCTTTGATTTTTCTCTTTTTAATTATGAAAATTAAGCGGCTCTAATTATGCTAAATGAAACCAATTGTGTCGCAAATTCCTCAGTAGAATGCAGTAGGATGTGGTTACCCATACTAAAGGAGGAAGTCAATAGAAAGAAAATACCACAATTAGTAAATCAGTAACATATCGAGTTAGTACATATTTAGTATTTTAGTATTATTTAAAATTTAAAATATCAAGTCAGAATTTGGTATTAGTTTTGATAGTAAACTAAATGTAAACCCAAATACTTGCGATGTCGGGATAGTATCACGAGGTTTTTCCTGGTTTTCCCTCGTGATTTACTATGGAATCTCTAACGCGAGAATTTCAGTACCACCGTTGCATTTGGTTGTCTTTTTAAAGACAGATCACATGCTATGATTTTTTGTGGCGGCTATTCTTGAGTTGGGATTGATTTCATGTAATCGAATGAACTATCTTTTAGTAAAGTCGTCCCAGGAACGCAACTCATCAATACTGGCAATATCATTTTTAAAGTCGTCTACTTTAAAATGTATAATACGTGTCTGAATTGCCGATATAAATGAGTCAGATTAAATAAATTATTAGAAGAATTTTTTACTAAGCAACAACATTTTTATTTATTTAATATTATTTTGTATTTTGACAACGACACCCGACTTGGGCGTCGAAACGTTAATAAAATCATTTTTAGGTAAAATTGTGGCTTATTTCCCATTTGAATATACTTGATTATAAAAATGCCACAAGAAAATAGCTTCAGAACAACATTTTTAATCACATTTTCAAAAATTTCACCAGAATAAATTTTTCAAATGTTTACCCCTTGGCAAAACCAGGTCAATTAAATGGGTAATCAAATAAAATAAAAAACTAAAAATGGTATATTTTTTATAAAAAAGGCCCATTAAATTTGTGATAAAGATACGGATTTAAAAAAGTGTAAACATCGTGAATACGAGGGGTGATGCATAACTTTTGAAACTATGTGTATAATGTAGAAGGTGAAGTGCATACGTAGAATCAATGTTTTTTATTAATAAAAGCCCTATTGTGTTCTGGTGTACGTTCGTTAAAGGTTCTGCCGGTTTGACCGATGTAAGCTTTTGGGCATTTACCACATGTCAGTTTGTAAAGGGTGATTCATTTAGAGGTACTTTTTTTGGTGAGGATTTTTTAGGAGATCGTGCATGAATGATATCACCTAAAGTTGCTTTCTTATTCAGAATTGTTTGACATTTCATCTTAGAAAGACTTAACTCGGCACAACGTCTAGAAATTATTTAGCTGTATTGCGAAAATAGGCGTTCAATGAGGAATGTGTTTCGGGCGCTAAGAGCAATAAAAATGTTTTACGATGAGGCCCGTGTTTGGCTTAATGAGGACGTGAATTAACAAAATTCCCGTATTCGGGTTGATGAGCAACCCAAAGAGGTTCAAGAGTTGCCAATACATTCAGAAAAAACCACAGTTTGGTGTGGTTTACGGGTCGGTGTCATCGTCGGTCCATGTCTTGGACCGGTCAGAATGTTACTGTGAATGGAGACCATTATCGCGCCTTGATATGGGACTATTTGGTACCAGAAATTAAAGTTCGTAGTTTAAGTGACATTTGGTTCCAAAAATATGGCGCCAACTGCCATACATCCCGTGAAAGCATGGCTTTATTGAGAAAATGGTTCGGTGAGCAATTTATTTCACGCTTCGAACAAGTCACTTAGCCGCCTATATCCTGTGACATCACACGTCTAGTCGTTTTCCTCTGGGGCTACCTCAAGCCCAAAGCCTACATAAATAAACTGGCTACGATTGAGGCATTGGAGGCCAGTGGTACTCGAGTCACTGGTCAAATACCAATCGAAAAGCTCGAACGCGTCATCAAAAATTGGACCTTCAAAATGGACCGTCTTAACCGCAGTCATAGTCAACATTTCGGCTCATTCAGCGAAGACTGTACTAACTCATTTTTTTAAGTTTTCGAATAAAGCAAGATAAAATTTTGATTGATGCAAAAAAGCAGGGGTTCTTATTTACTAAATTGTTTTTATATTTATCCATTGTGTTTACCGTATTGTTCCACTTGTACTTTTCAACATGTCAATTTTTTTATCTATATGGTTTTTGAATGAGTTAGTACAGTATTCGCTGGAAAAAAATCGGGAAAATCCTGGATAGTACATCCTGGATACTTATTTATACTTATAAAATGCACCTTCTATTTACATGTCTTATTTTTAATAGAAATTTATAAGCTGTACAACTTTAATAACGTAAAAAATGTTGTTCATGTAGGCGTACTGTAACGAGTTAAGGCGATTGACTACCCAGCTAATTGAAATAATATTCGAAAATATTACCTCAACTAACCAAGATAGCCATCGTTACACCCTTAGCTTAGCTCAGTCACTCAGGTGTGTGTTCGTCTTGTCCTAACCTTAGAATGAACTCTGAAAATTGGAATGGAAGCAAACAAAACATAGTTTTTAACTAATCATGTTTATTGTCCATAAAGATATAATAAATAAAATGACTTAGTAAATTGCATTAACAAATGTATTTAAATTCTTGCCAAAAACTAACAATTCTGGATTATACTTATGGCTTTTGGTAGCTGATGGTATCTTCTTGATGTCGTATGGTACTGCTGTTGTAGACTTCTCGTAGGCCTGGGCGGATCTTCGGCGCAAGGCCCCTGCAGCTAGAGGTGGTGGTTGTGCAGTCTGGATGTCATTGTCTTTGCCTTCAAGTGTGCATCACCGGTGATGTGAGGCTTAGGTTCCCAAAGAGGGAAAGGTTGATCTCTTTCCAAAAAACTGTAACAGTAGAACACATATCAACAATCAAGAAGAAAACCAAATTGTACCTTTGCCAAATAGTATTCAGAAATAGTAATTGGCAAGGTTAAATTACATAGAATTAAGATGAGGAGAATAGTTAAAATTTTGATAACTAAACGTGCATATTAATAGATGAAAAGAAATATAGAAATCAAACACATTGTTGAACATTTGAAGGTTAGATAAAAAAAACATTAGAAAAACTGTTAGACGGAGAAATATAATTACTGTAAGATATTATTCTTACCCCAAGAGATGATTTGATGGAATGAAAATGATTTAATTTTGGAGCTACTCTGCTTTTTAAAACATTTCCACCTCCATTTTGAGAATGAGATATGGGGGTTGTCACTGTCATTAAAATGACATGACAACGAACCTTGGACCGAAATTTGAAATAACGAACATGGAACACGAGGGAAGATACAATGTAAATAGGATTGCCTATTATAGAATGGACGCCAACCGATTTTTATTAAAGGGGAAATGGGTAAACCAAATAGAAGAAGATAATTATTAATGAAATATTAAAGAAAATAAGGTAAAATAATTATTTAAAAACAAAATATCAAAGACGTGACGTTTGTAACGTTACAGTACTTTACTTAACCTTAAAATGCGAAAACTATACTAACTCACGAGACAACGACGCTTTCGTTCGGAATGCCGAGGAAGACTATACTAACTTTCGAGATAGGATAGTTTTCGTTTTATAATGTATAGATATACAAGTTAGTACAATATCGAAGTGCAAAATTGGTTGCCTAAACGTGAACAAATTAACTTAGAACTTTGTTCGTTGAAAGGCATCACGGTTATCTAATTTTTCAGGGGTGTAACTCAAAAACGCCAAATATTGAGTTAGTGCAGTCTTCGTTGGACGAGTCCATTTGAAAGAAATTATCCAAAGAATGGTTCTTTTTTACGACAATAAAAAATATTTTCAAATCAAATTAATTTTTTCATTGTTTTTTCTTTTTTAAAAAAGTACCTCTAACTAAATGAATCACCCTTTATAAACTACTCTGTACTGGGTTTTTCTCTGGTGGTGGGAAGACTTTTCTGTCTTGTTCCTTTTTTTAATATTCCTTTTTAATATATGTAAGCTTTTTCATAATAAATTCTTTTTAGATAAAGGCATGTTTAAGTAATGAAAAGAGTTTGGACAAAAAACTACAGAGTGCCAGTGAATTAATTTCCAAAGTAACGGGAATAGATCAATTAAAAGTTTTAACATCCGCAAACTCTTTGATTCAACGGATAGAAGCAGGATTCTTCTATAAACCATCCAAGAAATTATCAGGAAGTACTCTGTTAATAAGAAGAAATGATAATCCCTTTAGTACGGAAAATTATGATTTAAACCAAGTAAGTATTACTCTATATGGAAAATTAGGGAAATTTAGGAGTAGTATTAGAACAAAAATATGTTTTTTATATTTTTTATTTGAAATGCGGATTTTTTATTTGTAATACGGATACTGGAATTAGTGTATAGCAGTGGCAGATCTATGGGAAGGGAAAATGGGGAAATTACCCCACTAACAAGGTTCAAAATTAAAGAAAAATATTATTGAACCATAAAAATAAATTTGCTGACCTGAAACTTAAAACACAGACAAATTTAACCCAATAAACACGCTAGTTAGGAAAATTAAGTGGACTTAATGCATATTAGTTATCATGTATGTCTTTTATGTATTTGGGTTCATCTTTTTATCTATATTGGTATTGGTTGATGTTTTATTGGAAGTTCCTCCCCCCAAGGCAAATTTCCTCTCCCAAAGCATAGTAAAAAATCGGTTGAAAAGCCGACAGAATATTGGAATCAAGAATACTGTGCTTTGTGCCTATAATCTTTGATTTGACCATGCAAAAATAAATTAACAGTTATAGTGTATTTATATGTACATCAAATATTTAAATATTAGATATCAAAAAAACCTATGGTTTTCAGAAATAATTAGATTTGAATTCATCTACATGTATTTCCTTTTTTAGGTATGTAACCAGGCACCCTACATAGAAAAAATTGACGGAGATCACAAAACTATACTTTTGGGAAATAACACACAAAAAGTGGCAGATATAATTAACAAATTTTGTAAAATATAATATATATTTTTGTAATAATATGTAATACTGTAGCAATTTTTAAAACTGTAATATTTTTAAGCCTTACATAAACTAAATGTTGTTGTATACGGTTTATTATTACTAGTCCATGCAGGATCTGTCTAGAAGCAGACCAAAATAGAGATTTTTCATAGGAGTCTATTTTTTTGCTGGAATATCTGGAAAGAAAGGTTCTCAGAATGATACTTGGCCCTCAAAGAGATGAATTGACAGGAGAGTAAAGAAGGCGCCGTAATGCTGAATTTGTGACTCTGGATGGTACTAAAAATATCGGTAGGCATATAAAAGCTAACCGGATAAGATCAGCAGGTCATGTGGTAAGATGAGAGGACGACAGAGTGTTAAAGACAGTCTTTTTTGAGAGACCAGATGATATAAGATCAGTAGGCCGTCCTAAAAAAGATGGAAGGATGATGTTGAATCCTGTTTATCTAGGACTGGGGAACAACAATGGGAAATGAAAGCGCAAGATCATAGAAGATGTAGGGCTATAGTAGATTCTGCGAAAACTCATTCCGAGTTGTAAAAACGAGGTAAAGTTGCGCGAAGAAGACTTCAGGATGTTCCTTGCATCAATAATCACGTGTGCTTAAGTTTTTATTTACAAAATCTGAAAAGAGTCGGAAGTTTTTGCTTTGTGCGCCCATACTTTAACTCTTACTATAACTCAAGAGATATTGCTCCTAAAAAATATGAAAAGAAAATGTTGTTTTTAAATTTTACAAAGTATTTGACTAGTATAACTACAAATTTAAAATTTAATGTTTATTGGGAAAACAATTAGCAAAAATTTAAAAAATGAAGTTTTTCCTTTAATTTGCTTCGACCTTTTAAACATAACTTAAATTTAGTTAGGATCATTTTAATAGTTTTTACACAATAATGTTGCAATCCAGAATCCGCAAAAAATTGCAAATTTTCAAAATTATGCTGGCCTCAATGTAAGCACTATAAATAGTTGACAATTTTGTTTGCATATAAAGAAAGATGTATGCTTTCAAGCGCACTTTCAAAAATTGAAATCGCTCCACTAGAACAGACTAGTGAATTTTTTTAATTTATGATGGTGGTTAGATTTCCGTGACTATAATGTAGCACTTTCGGTTACACTTTTTAACTGGAAGTGATATAAAAACCATAAATATATTTGTTCTAGTCTTGCTGATGCGCGTCGAGTAATATATCGCTTATACAAATTCGGCGACTTTAAAGCAGTACTTCCGGTTACAACATAAAATGCAAATTTCGTGTTATCAATGATTTTTAAACCGAGTTTAGATTATTTCGTTACAGCCAAAGCATCGCATCGATAATGTTTTATCAATATATTTATACAATATAAATATTGCCAGATTTTCACTTTAAATCGCTTGTTGGATGTGTTAATGGTTTTCTGTTAATTAATTGAATGCGAATATCCCTTTTGCTCTTGGGAATGCAAATATAATCATGAATACACATAGTGCTACACATTTGTAAATTTACAAATTTATGAAATGAGTAAATATGAGTAAATGGTTGTTTATAATTATTTCTCTAATTCTGAGAATAGTTCTGATCATAATATTGATCATGTATAAAAATTTTGGCTGACTTTAATTATAACAACAAAAAATTATAAACAATGTGAAAAACATATGGAACATAGGGACATTCGTCCCACAATAACGTATGGAAGCGAAACATGGACTCTGAACCAGCGGGAAACGACAAAATTACTGGTACTTGAAAGAAAGATACTGCGGACTATCTATGGGCCTTGCAGAGAAGATGCAACAGGAGAATAGAGAAGAAGACACAATGATGAACTCCAGAGAATATATGGAGATGAAAACAGTACGCTACATTAAAGCAAACCGAATACGATGGGCGGGTCACGTGCTAAGATCGATTGACGAAAGACTTCTGAACGCCACATTCTGGGAAAGGCCCGATGGCAAAAGGTCAGTTGGTCGCCCAAGATGGAAGGACGCAGTGGCCAGTGATCTACGCAAAATGTGAGTACAGCAATGGAAAATAGCTGCTCAGGACCGACAACAATGGAGGGAAATAGTAAACGTGGCCAGGGCTCACATAGAGTTGTAGAGAAAAGTAATGATGATGATGAATGTGAAAAACAGTGAAACAATGTATACATAGAAAAAATATGAAGCCTCGGAACCGAATTGACAATATGAAGACGCCTACGGCAACAAATAAAGACAAGAAAAAATATATCCAAAACCAAGATGAGAATTGTTATATGAGTCATAAGATCGCTCAACACTAGAAGAATACGACGAGTGTACTGCAATGGCAGGTCACATAGGTTAGCATTACAAA
Source organism: Diabrotica virgifera virgifera (assembly GCF_917563875.1). Lineage (NCBI taxonomy): Eukaryota > Metazoa > Arthropoda > Insecta > Coleoptera > Chrysomelidae > Diabrotica > Diabrotica virgifera. The sequence continues at coordinate 269,010,195 of NC_065444.1, forward strand.
CCTTCGTAGGTTTTATCCAACTGGACAACATGCCTCCATTCCTTTCTCTTGAGTAATCTTCATTCAATTCTCCAACCCATAGGTTTAACATATCCTGCTATATTATCTCGTCACCGGAGTCGAGGGCGTCCACGTGGTTTTCTTTCAGTTGGAACTCCTTCCCATACAAGCCTTACTATTATTTCGTTAGAATGTCTTCTTAGGTTTCCTGAATTATCTGGACCTTATTTATTATGTTAGTGTCTGGGTGTAGCTATATATATGACCTCTCTCTTGTCGTTTCCCCATTACTGAGGATCGTGATTTCTTCCAATATTCCTAACAATGTTTCTCCATTGACCTCTATCTTCAGCTGGTCTAAGAGCTTCGCAGAATGAGTTTCCAGCTGAATGCTTTATTCGGTCAAACCATCTAGTTGGTGATCGTTTTCTTGATCTTCTCCCCGGAACGTTTCCAGAAATAATTAATCTCTCCAAACTGTCGTCACCTCTGCGAACCACGTCACCAAAGAATTGCAGAATTCGTTGCAGACATATTGTGGACAGCCTTTTTTTAATATTGAGTTGGTTTAAAATAGAAACGCTTGTCCTATGAGCTGTCCAAGATATGCGCAGAATTCTTCTCCAGCACCACATCTCAAAGACATCAAGTTTTTGGCGCTCGTGTGCGCGAAGGGTCGAAGTTTCCGCCCCGTATAGAAATATTGAGAATACAAGGGCATTCACTAGTCTCATCTTGATATTTTGAGAGATAGATCTGTCTTTCCAAACTTTAGTTACAGTCCGTCTAATTTACTTACCGTTGCACGTCATTCTCTACGTTAGAGATCTAAGTTGACATTGTTGCCAATTATAAAAAATTCTTGAATTTATTTTGAATCAAATGCATCAAAAATACAGCAAAACAAATTAATATTCAATGTAAATAAATAAAAACTTTAGACATAGAAAACAAGAATTAGCTATAATCTTAAGTTAAAGTACATAATAAAAACAGTAAATATAATGAAACAAATACTTATAGTAAAGAATATAAAAAAATATAAAGTGTCATCATCACCGCAACTGTCAAATAAATGTTACCAATTTATGCCAAAATATCACCTTCGTTCGATTACATTTACAGTGTATTCCGAACAAATGTGCTTCATAAAAACGCTTTATAATCCATTTATACAAATTAAATGAAACATATTATTGTGTATTTCTTTAAGTTACCATTAATAGAAATCTTTTAAATATTATTTCTACGCGTATATAATAAAATATGTCTAGAGGCTGTAATGTCAGTGTACTCGGCAAAGTGATTCTAAAAACGAACACTCCTACCGCCTAAATATTGCGTGTTGGTATCATGTGACGTCTCGGGCTATGACGCGGATGACGTGCAACGGTAAGTAAATTAGATGGAGTATAGGCGACTCATCGCATTTTTTGCCATACCAATACATCTCCAAACTTCTGCTTCACAGTTACCATCGTTAGTTATACTAGACCCGAGATAGATAAAGGTGTTTACTATCTGGTATTCCTGTAACATGTAAGTCGGTTGAATAGGGTCGAATCTGTCGACCACCATTATTTGTGTCTTCGCTTTATTGATTTTCAGACCAACTTTTTGCTCATTTGCTGCTATAAGTGTAGTGTAATCAGCAAATCTTAAATTGGAGGTTTTCCTACCAGCTACTATTACTCCACCGGCCCATCCTTCTAAGACCATCCTCATGACATGTTCACCATAAATGTTAAATAAGTTAGGTGACAACACGCATTCTTGTCTAACACCTCTCTCGGTCTTGAATTGGTTTGGGAACTTCTGATCTAGTCGTACTGTCGCTATATTAGACTGGTACAAATTTTTAATAAGTGTCAGCAGGTGCACTGGTGCGCCCATTTCTATTAAAATTAACCACAAATTTATCCAGCTTATATAATCAAATGCCTTTTAGTAGTCAACGAAGCATATAATCATAGGTACTTGAAATTATCTAGACTTTTCAATGAGTTGCCTCAGGTTCAGGATTTGTTCCCTTTTACCTTTACCCTTTACAAACTTCGCTTGTTCCTGAGGTATTTGGTATTGTAGATAGGTTTTTAATCTGTTTTTGATGATATGCAACAAGATTTTACTAGCATGTGTTATTAGTGACAGTGTGCGGTAGTTTTCACATCTGGTAGTAGTTCCTTTTTTGTGTAGTGGGATATAAATTGAGGTACATCAATCAGATGGCCATTTTCCTGAATTCCAAACAGCGACACAGATAGAATGGATGATAGGTAATCCTTTGTCACCTAGTAACTGTAGTATTTCACATGGTATGAATCAATGCCTGGGGATTCATTTCTATTTAGTGATTTAGTTGCATCTTTGACTTCAGCGAGTAAGACAGTAGGTTCTCTAGGGTAGTCAGAAGGCCACTGATTTTCTGCTGATACCTCGTTATTTTTATATAGCTCGCCATAGTAGTTTCGCCATGTTTCCAATATTTCATCAGTATCGGTCTTTAAATTGCCTTCCTTATATATTACACACCACGTTTGAGGTTTAAATTCTCTGGTAAGGAGTTTGATCTTCTGGAGTAAGTCCCTCGGTTTATTTCGACAGCTGTGTTCCTCTATCTCTCTGCATATTTAAGGGATGTAATCAGCTTTATCGTTGCTGCACTCTTTTCTGATTTCTCTCGATAACGCTCTGTATTCATCGTTTGTTCCGTATCTAGTTTTATGTTCTTTTCTGCGTTGAATCACAGTCCACGTATTATCGGATATCCATGGCTTACGGCCAGTGGAAACCGCTGCCTCACAGTCTTTTGCAGCCTCGATTACATTATCTTTGAGATAGATCCAAGTGCTCTCAGGGTCACTATCTATTGGGTCTAAAGAAAGAGCTTCTTCTAGGTTTTGTTGGAAGTCATTGATTTTTTATGGATTTAGAGACATGACTTTTCTCTGGAGTCTTCTTATAAGACCGTATACCAAGAAATAACTCAAGTGCTAAAAGAGAAACAAACGGACGTAAATATGTGTTATACAGGAAACAAAAGCAGAAGGACACGACAAACAACATTAGGTGAATCTATTCTAATCTACAGTGGAGTAGCAATAGAAAACAGGGCAAAAGAAAATGTAGCATTACTAATACACCAAAGATACCAAAATCACGTCAAAGAGTGTCAATACGTATCAGAAAGGATACGTACAGCAAAGATAAGAAGAACTGAACGTCATCAGAATATACGGCCCAGAAAATAGATAATACTGGGGAAAAAATCAAAGTCGAAGGACTAAATATAGAAACCATGGAATACCTATGAACTTCCCGAACCACGTGATGCATCAGAAGGAATAATCTGTAGTAACATGGCCGTTACCATGAAGAACTGAATATCTTCCTGAATATACTTCAGCTTGAATTCACACATTCAGTCTAGATCCAGTCTCCTTTATCTTCTTGTACATGTTGCATATCTGTCGATCTCTAAATAAATTCCATTGAAGTATTTCTTGAGAGGTAGACTGCCAGCTATATCTCCATCTTGGAGAGATGCTTGCCAGCTGGTTGTCCTTCTAGCGCAATTTTTGGTAGTCTGTGTTCCTCCATTCTTTTTACATGACTGAACCACTCTTTTCTTCTTTGAATACCCCATCTTACTACATCTTGCACAGCATATTGTTCCCCGATGATGTTGTTTCGTATTCTGTCCCTTCTTGTCTTCCCTGCTAGTCGGCAGTGCCGACCCATACATTTATGGACACATTATAGATTTTTTAAACATTTAATATAATCATAGTTGATGATATTTGTTTCTGTGAAATAAAAAAAAATATCTGTGAGTTAATACAGACTAAATTTTATTCATTGTTTTTAAAAGAATTCGATCGATCCCATACGTTAAGTCGGTTAAGTGATCCCTGTGCGCTGTGCGTAAGAGACTTTTCAAAAATGATCCCCTAGCCATGTATCTCATTGCGTTTGTGTGTTTTCGGCAAGCCGTCCTCAGATTGAAGATTTGCTTGTAATGAGAAGCTATGAAATATTAGCCGATAGGTAACCAATTATGCATTTCCCGTATTTATTTGAATGGCAAGTACGGCACAAACCAATCTGCCGAGCGGTGATCTGCAAACGGCAGCAAGGCACGTACCTAAGCGCGCTCGGGATAAAATTATGAAATAGGTAAGTAGGTAGTTTTACGTCGTTTAATGATTGATATTGTAATCTTCTTAAGTTGTTAGGAATTACCATTTAGGGGACAGGATGAATCGGAGGATTCGTTACATCAAGTTAATTATAGAGAACAAATAAAATTGTTTAACAAATTTTCTAGTTTACTTTCTGACTAGAAGACATTTAGTGGCGTACCTAAAACAGCACAGAATGAAAAAATCAATTAGTAGTTACATTTTAATGCTTTTCGGCAGAAGTAGGCGAAACTACTGATAGAGGTAGCATGCCATTCACTGCAAGTATCAATTGTTCTTCGATACGCGTTACGTCTAATATTTATGAGAGGTTTTTAGGTTTTCAGACGTGAGTAGAAGCCATAAGACAGAATATATTTTTGGTGTTTTAAAGGACATATTAAAATTTTTTGATATTAAAAGTAAAGTGGTAAGGCAAATTTATGACGGCGCTGCTTTGATCTCCGGTGAGTTGTATGGTCTCCAGGCAAAATTTAAAACTATTGCACCAGGCAAAACTATTATTTACTCACTGTTATAAGTCATTGGTCTCTTTGACGATTCAAAATTTAAAAGTTACGCTAAAAAAATTTTCAAAATACTATTAGACAAGTTCATTAAAAATTATCCATCATTCTTTCTTCTTCTTCTTCACGTTCCACATCAGAATTAACCGACGTTTATGGAATAGTTGTCCTGCATTTAATATCTGGGTCCATTCACGAATGTTTTTTAACCAAGAAACTTGTTTTCTTCCTACACCTCTACGGCCCTCTATTTTGTCTTTAAGGATCAGTTGTAATATTTTATATCAACTTCCCCTCACTATGTGTCCAAGATAAGACATTTTTCGATGTTTAACAGTCTTTAGCAGTTCTCTATATTTGTTGACCCTCCTTAGTACTTTTTCATTAGTTTTTCTTGCTGTCCAGGGTATCTTCAGCATCCGTCTATTAATCTTCATTTCCAGTGCTTCAATTCTGTTCATGATCGATACTTTTAGCGTCCACACTTCTGCACTATACAAAAGTACGGACCAAACATAGCACTTGATCATCCTTTGTCTTAGTTCTAAACTGAGATGATTATTGCAAAGATTCGTAAAAGTCATCATTCTTTAAACAAATAAAATAAGAAAATGGATTAACAGGTTTATATGCTGATCCAAATATTTTCGAAAGGTGGGATAAGTCACAAAATATGTAATAATTTTATACACATACTGCAATTCATGAGTTACAACAAACTGTTCCCGAAATGAATAATTTATTGTGCTCAAATGTGGGCAAATTCTGCCTCAAATGAACGGGATTCCTCTTGTCTCAAAAGAGTCAAAACGTATTGTCGAAACACCATGAAACAAGAGAGAATGTCAAACTTGTCTCAAATTTCAAATGTCAATGGAAAAAAAACTTTTAAAATCTCTCCAAAGCAATAATACATTTTACAATGACGTTATATGCTACTTCGAAACAACATAGACTAAATTATAGACTTAATTTATAAACTGGTTTAGGTTCTAAATTTATAGGAAATAAAACAAAAAAAAAACAAAAAAAAAATAAAAAAAAAAACAAAAACCAAAAATCTCCTATGAAATTGAAGCCTTTTGATTAGATTGCATACCTATCTGACGAGACAAAACCTTGACGACCCTGTCCATAAAGCCACGAGCCGCCACTGATATATGGGTTATTCCAGACCACATCTCTCAAACATCCGGACATGACTAAGCCCTTGTTCATTTGTCCCCTTAGGACTCTGGCTGGGTCATGATAACTTTATAAATCTACACCTAGATATTTGAACTGGTTTAACTGTTCTATGGGTTTCCCCTTTACCACGAGTTTTCATCTAATTGGGTCTTTTGCAATGGTAATGCATTTTGTTTTCTGCGTGGATATGTTCATAACCCGGTCTATATAGACATTTCAAATAACAAAAATTGCCGGAGAGCCAAATTTTGGTGGAGAGCTAGGGTATACCATAACAAATAAAGTTTAAAAAGTCCCCATCGATGCCATGTGTGCGTCAAAAGTTATTCGGGGTCAAAGGTCAAAATTTGAGATTTTTTGGATTTTTTTCGAAAACGGTAAGTTTTATCAAAAAAAAACCTTAAACCAAAGTTGTAGATCTTAAAATTCTCTACAGAAATAGTCCTTACTATTTTTTTCCTAAGACTTGCCATTCCTGAGATATCGCGATTCAAAGAGTCACATTATACATGATATGCACACGTTTCCACACCACCTGTGAGGTAGTGTACTCAAAGGGCAAAACGTCAGTACTTAAATTATTCGAAAAAAAAGATTTGACTGACTGCTGTAAAGTTTTAAGTAAAGACTACAGAACTTGATTCTAGACCGCAAACAATAATTACGGAAGGAATTCGCTCACAGCGATGTGACTCAGTCACAATTGAACAATTTTTGAACATGCAGCAAGAGGAAGAGGAAGAAGATGAAATCTAAGAAGACTTGACTGTTAAAGTAGACTTTCAAGAATATGAATCTGATTAAAATATCTAAAGAAATCAAAACAATAGTTAACCTAATAATCAATAGCAATATCAATAATCAATATCAATAATAAGGTAATATCTAGAACTTGACCGGTATTGTTTCCTTAAATTATCCTAAAATTGTCAAAACAGTTAGTGGAGTAGGCCTACAGGGGAAACCACGGTAAAAAACGCGCCGAGTACACTACCTCAGAGGTGGTGTGGAAACGTGTGCATATCATGTATAATGTGACTCTTTGAATCGCGATATCTCAGGAATGGCAACTCTTAGGAAAAAAATAGTAAGGACTATTTTTGTAGAGAATTTTAAGATCTACAACTTTGGTTTAAGGTTTTTTTTTGATAAAACCTACCGTTTTCGAGAAAAATCCAAAAAATCTCAAATTTTGACCTTTGACCCCGAATAACTTTTGACGCACACATGGGATCGATGGGGACTTTTTAAACTTTATTTGTTATGGTATACCCTAGGTCTCCGGCAATTTTTGTTATTTGCCAAGCATTTTGATGTCTAAGTTGACCGAATTATTCATGTTTGTCGACATTCTTGCACTCGCAAATGGGCTGAGGCTGTCTCCCTGCCTGATTCCCGTTCGTGTTGGTATGTTGGCCGTAGTAGTGGTGTCGTTTGTTTTAATTTTTATCGTGTTCGTTTGTTTTATGACTTCCACAATGTTTGCCGGTATCCTTTTTTGCTTCATTTTCTGTAATATCCATCACCTAGTTCTTTCGCCCTTTGCTATATCCATCACAAAGGGCGAAAGAACTAGGTGATGGATATAAATTGTGGTATGTAGGGAGTAGTAACACTAGAAATGGAGTTGGTATAATTGCTGATAGTGAAATGAAAGATAACGTAGTAGATGTTGTAAGAACGAGTGATAGAATGATGTCAGTGAAATTTGTAATTGATAAAGAGGTATTGAATGTTGTGTGTGTGTATGCTCCTCAAACAGGTCTGGGTGAGAATGAAAGAAGAGCTTTCTATGATCAATTGGGAGACATACTGAGTGATATTCCAGCGGAGGAGAAAGTTATAATAGGAGGTGATTTCAATGCACATGTGGGCCAAGCCAAGACAGGATATGAAACAATACATGGGGGATTAGGGGGATGACATGCTAGAATTAGCAACAGCATTGGATGTGGCGATTGTTAACACATTCTTTAAAAAGAGAGAAACTCAACTTATTACCTACAAAAGTGGACAACATCAATCCCAAATAGACTACTTCATGATAAGGAAAGAAGACATACGTGAATGCAAGGACTGCAAGGTAATAGTTAGTGAGACAGTAAGCCAACAACATAAGCTGCTTGTTCTGGACATCGAAGTAAAAAGCGAAACTAAACAAAAATATCGGAGAGGACCACAAAAAATCAAGTGGTGGATGCTAAAAGATGAGAAGGAAGGTCTATTCAGGGAAAGAATAGTAGAAAAAATATGTTGGAACATGAAAGGAAGCCCTAACACAATTTGGAGAAAAATGGCCAATATTATTAGAGAGACGGCTATTGAAATACTTGGGAAAACGTCAGGAAAGAAGTTTGAAGATAAAGAGACTTGGTGGTGGTCAAATGAAGTACAAGGAAACATAAAAGAGAAGAGAAAATTATATAAAAAGTGGCAAGAAACCAGATCGGACATAGATCTTCAAAACTATATGGTCGCCAAAAATAAAGCGAAAGTAGCAGTAGCAAAAGCTAAAGCAGAAGCGTATTCAAACCTATACGATCAACTTGATACCAGGGAAGGCGAAACGAAGATATATAAAATAGCCAAACAGAGAGCAAAGAAAGCAAAAGATTTTAATCAGATTAGATGTATCCGAGATGAAAATAATAAAATACTAGTTCACGAAAGGGATGTCAAAAAGAGATGGAGAAAGTACTTTGACAGCTTATTAAATGAAGAATTTGACAGACAGCCTGTAGAGTCAACGGAGACAGTAGCAGCAATGGTCACCAAAATAACCAACGAGGAAGTGGCTCAAGCGCTTCAAAAAATAAAGAAAGAAAAAGCGGTAGGACCAGATGATATTCCTGGGGAAGTATGGAGAGCATTGGGAGAGACAGGAACAAGGTGGCTAGCAGGTCTATTTAATAGAATTATGGAAGTTGGACAAATGCCAGACGAATGGAGAAGCAGTATACTGGTACCTGTTTACAAAAACAAGGGAGATATACAACAATGTACAAACTACAGGGCTATAAAACTGCTTAGCCACACCATGAAAATATGGGAAAGAGTAATTGATAGACGGATACGTGAAGAAACCGAAATATCCGAGAATCAATTTGGCTTTATGCAGGGTAGATCAACAACAGATGCAATTTTCATTATAAGGCAGTTGATGGAAAAATACAGGAGTAAAGAAACAAACGCTCATATGGTATTCATTGATCTTGAAGATATGATAGATATATGATAGAGTTCCTCGAGAGATTCTGTGGTGGGCACTCAATAAGAAAGGAGTCCCTGGTGAATATGTAAAGATTGTGAGGGATATGTATGAGGGAGTAACGACTAGTGTTAGGACAGGTGTGGGAGAGACTGATAAATTTCATGTGAAAGTAGGATTGCATCAAGGTTCTGTGCTTAGTCCGTATTTATTCTCATTAGTTTTGGACCAGATAACAGCGAAAATACAGGGTAACATTCCATGGTGCTTAATGTATGCTGATGATGTCGTGTTAGTAGGAAATAGTGAAAGAGACTTAGAACAAAAACTGGAACAGTGGAGACAAGCTCTGGAGGAAAAAGGTTTAAAACTTAGTAGGACAAAAACAGAGTATTTGGAATGTTCATTTAAAGATGGAGCTACTACAAATAAAATGGTATCTTTGGATGGTGAAATGATTGTAAAAAGCAATAGTTTTAAGTACCTAGGATCGGTATTACAGAGTAATGGAGAAATAGATGGAGATGCATGCAGTAGAATTAGGGCTGGATGGATGAAGTGGAAAGAAGCGAGTGGTGTGTTGTGTGACAGAAAAATTCCAATGAAGCTGAAGGGAAAATTCTATAAAACAGCCATAAGACCAGCTATGATGTACGGAACTGAATGTTGGGCAGTGAAAAAGAAAGAGGAACAGCGAATGCATGTGGCGGAAATGAGAATGCTTAGATGGATGAGTGGAGTGACAAAGAAGGATAAAATTAGAAATGAGTATATTAGGGGAAGTCTAGGTGTGGCACCAATTGATGCTAAAATGAGAGAGCATAGGTTAAGATGGTTTGGTCATGTTCAACGTCGAGACGTTAACCACCCAATACGAAGAATAGCTGAAGTGCAGATTCCTGGAAGGAGTAGGAGAGGAAGACCAAAGAAGAGCTGGGGGGAGACGATAAGGCAGGACATGTTGGTAAAGGGGATTAACATTGATATGGCCCAAGATAGAATTGTGTGGAGAAATGCAATTAGGGAAGCCGACCCCGCATAGGGATAAGGCAAAGAGAATGATGATGATGATCTGTAATATATGGCTAAGTATGACTCTGTCAAATACTTTTGTTAGGTCTATGAAGCAAATATATGCAGGTTTGATATATTCTATCGACTTCTCTTTCACTTGTTTCATGACAAATATTGCGTCCGTTGTGGACCTGTCTATTCTGAATCCTTGTTCTTCTCTGTTCTTTATCTGTAATTCTAATTTATCGTTAAGTATGCCTGTGAATAACTTCATTGTAGTATTTAAGAGAGTTATTCCTCTGTAGCTGCCCGGATATATCCCGTAATTTCTGTAAATAACTTTTTTGTCATCTTATGTAGTACCTAACAAATGTATCATCATATTATGTCAACACAATATTGACAAACCCTGGATGAAACTGTTGCACTATTAATCCCCTTGCATGGTAGATTAAATATCATTTTTATGTAATGCCGGTGCAGTCCCATAAAGCCTTACTGTTAAATTAATTACCTTTTAGCGTTCAAAATATTCTCCGAATATTCCCTGGAGCAAATGAGCCATCAAATCCCGCTTTGAGTGCTTGTCGTTGTTGGTGGACTGGTTAATAAATCTGAAATAATCTGTGACCACGTTCCCATCAAATTCCGTATCAGAATCCAGTGTATAAGGTTTGTCTGTTGATAGAAAGGACAGAGTTGGTCTTAGATAAAGTTTAACCTATGTTATAACGCAAAATTTTATACTTTTTAAAAATAGGTTTTAATTTCGTGTATCGTAAGGCTATTAGATATATGCACACCACATTAGTCAATAACATTGTATGTTTCGGAATTGGTGATATTCTGTTATGGCAGTATATCCATTTTAATAGCTGACAAAATGTTGTATTGTGTTCATCTAGTATCTTAATCATCACTACTGTGATCTTGTGCCTTTTTCATCCAATTCCTACAGTAACGTTTTAGATCGTCAGTTTCTACGTATTGGTGGCAGTGGCGGCCCGTGAGGTAATGCTATAGAGCCATGGCACTACCTTGCTAACTATGCAGCAACATATTTTTTATCTTCAAAACCTTTTAATGCCTGTTAATTTTTTTGTGTGTATTTCTTTTTATCTTCATAAATTATATCAAATCTGGCAACTGTGTAGCGTAGTACAGTCGCTGCCACTTACAGCGGAGATTATTCAACAGGCGAATATTGTGCCAAAATCGGTACTGGCACGCCTGAAAAGAGAAAGATTTTACGATATAAGTGACAGAGAAAGAGCTATATTGGACTGTTAGTATACCTTAAACTGAGAATGCCAAAAAAAATCGTAATAACAAAACTTTAAGTACTATCAGCAGTAAATACTTGTGGTAATTTGAGAGTTTTTTGTATTATTAATTAATTTACGGAACTGTTTTGATAAATTTTGGACAATTCCTTGGCACCTCAGATAAATATACATAAGATACATAAGGTAAAAGTATCCGCGCCTATTTTTTTAATTTTTGTTTTAAGTATACCTTTTTTGACAATACATATCGTGAATTCGTCACTAAAAATTTTGGCGGCTGCCCGAATTGTGGCACTACCTTCTGAAAGTGGTACGAGCCGCCCACTGGTTGGTGGACGACCTTTGCTTCGGTAGGCAATGTCATTCAGCATGTCTGTTGCTATTCTCTCTACAGCACCAGCCACTCCTGATCTTCGTCGTAGCTGCTGTTTTGGTCAGGGTAAACCAGATTATACAGCATGGGGGTAGACAGGGAGTATGTGAAGAAGGGCAATTAGTTTATACTAAAGATTATAGGAATGTAAAACCTTCATGGGTCCAAGCTATAACAGTCTCAAATCTGGGCAAGTTAACCTATTATAACTGTAAGCCAGTTACAAATACATAGTAATTTATTATGGAAAATACCTGCAGATCAAATTATTAAGGTGAGAAAATTTTATGATGAAGACAAACTTGGTGCGGATAGAAAAACAGTTATAGACAGGCCGGAATTTCAAGATAATACTCAAAGTACAACTGGCTATCCGATATGGGCTGGTACAGTAAGGGATACAAATAGACCTGATAGTTATAATAATAGGAGTAATACTATAAATCAAGAGGCTGAAGGAATGGAAGTGTCGGGAGTGCAAATAGTCAGTTCGAAACCGCTAGAGAGTGACGCGAGTACATGTCATCCTAATGCTAATGTAAACCTGGCTAGCTTTATACAGCCTAGGGCTCCTAAGGTTAGATATCCAGTAGTTTCCACAAGACCTCGCCGTATAAAATCTCCTGAAAGACTTGATTTATAATGCTCTAATTTAAGGATCGAGAGGTATAATATAGTGGTAACTGGTGGGCTGGTAGCCCTTTATGTTAACGCAGTCGTTGGCACAGTGAATATATTCTGTGTCACCTGTCTGTCATGTCATGTGTAGATATGTAGAACTGAACTTAACCATATTGTAAAGCATTGTAATGTAGATCTTTTGGCATTGGAATAAATTATGAAAACACAGATAAGTCTTCAATATATTACAGCTAACAATTTGGATTATACTTATGGCATTTGATTTTTGACGGTAGCTTCTTGATGTCGGATGGTAGAGCTGTTGACTTGTCGACCGGTGCATAGATGGTCTAGCTGTTCATAGATATTCGTGGCCAATCAGGTCTAGTGCTACAACTATAGATGGTGGATGTTGCTTAGCTGCAGCAACTGCAGTCTAGAGGTTTTATACGGAGATTAAAGCGTTTTAACATGTCTGCTCTAATGGGATCAAGGATAAGATTAACTATAAAAATACTTTGGGTCGAAATGGGGCTAGTAGAAGGAACAGACACATAAAGCTTCTTGCGTACAACAGCTAATTTTTTGTGCCGTGGCAGGTCGTGGAATCGTTAGCGGGGGGGGGGGTAAGAGGGTTTAAAGAAGACTCACTACATAACCAAATAAGCAAAGGATACTTACACAGACTCGAGGACTTTCCTACTATTTAAAGAAATTTGGACGCCGTTTGAAAAATCCTCAAATTCACATATCGAGTACTTACTGGACATATTCCGTACTTATGGGAACCAATTTTGGGGACATTCATCTTAGATTCCTCATTGGGTCAAACTGGGCTATTAATTACCATGCTATGGCTTCTATGCCATTTCCTTTTCTTTATTCTAAAACTTATTTCCTTTGTATTAGACATCTGGTTAATCATTTTTTTTAAAGAGGTTACAGAAATAAAAATAGGTACATTTTACAAAGTTTATTCAAACCTTTAGACCTTATTATTTTTATTTTGAGAATAAACATATTCTCAAGCAAGAAATGAATAATAAAAACAAATATATGATTTTACAATTCTTAACCTTATTTTTAGCAGTGTATCTCTAAACAAAAATTTGACTTATGGCTGTCAAAAGTCACTGACATTTTATTTACTTTACATAAAACTTTCCATTACCATGTTGAAAACAAACTATTTAAATATTTAAAACCTTTACCAAATCTATATCCACTTGGAATTTAATTAAAATAAACATTATTTCATACCTTCATTTTTAAAACAAAATCCAACGTCACATGTCACACTTCAAACGCTTGTCCAAATTTTCCATTCTAGACGGGGCTGGGAGGGAAGACATTCAATTTTAACCAAATAGGAAACAGGATAAATTGATATTAAATCAAAAATATCATCGGGGTACTTCAATACAGGAATTCTTACAGGAATATTACCATAACATCATAAAAACTGGAAAAGACAGGAACCACGCACTTTTCTACCGGCAAACCAAACTACAATAATACTGTTTCACATGAATATATCCAAACTAATTGCTGTGAAACTTTGCTACAATATTCCTTAATGTTTACTGGACAAAATGCAAGTCCTTTTCTTCGTTTTCCATAACGGAAAAAGCCATTTTAAACCGGCAAAGTGCGATTCTATGAGTTCTACGGGAAAAAGATATTTAACCTTCAAACATACTTTTAGAACTAACTCTTACATCGTCACGTCTCTTTCGCGTCAAACCGAAGCATTTCTTCTCGATCGTTCGACCAAAACTATTGACCAATCGTCAACTACAACTCAAGGATCTTTCAAAATTCAGACCAATAAAAACATGGGATTTTTAGCGCTCAAAACTAAGGGAAATATACTCGGGACTTTTCAACGAATCCTTCTAGAATAATGAATGTTTACTTACACAAATAAACAGGAAATTTCCTAAGTTCTACAATGTTGTGAAATACTAAAATATTTCCAACAGGAACGGCTTAAGAAATTTTACTGATATATAAACTCACAAAATAAATTAGAAAAATAGATATTTTTCTTGGGATAGGATATAAAATTAATGGATACTATTTAGAAAACATTGTAGCAGAAATCCATCTGCTACAAGATAAGCATATAGAAAATAACGAAAAAATGGCGCCAACTGATTTTTAAACGAAAACGAGTGAAAACAAATACAAGAAGGTAACAAATTAATGAATTTTTAAATGAGTTAGAATAAATAAGTATTTGAAAATAAAATAACTAAAGATGTGACATTTACAACGTTACAATACAGTGATGAGCGCGCTGATAACCGGCAGAATAACGCAAAAGATAGAAAACATAATATATTGTGAAATAAACCTTTAGACGTATAGGAGGATTATGGCAACTTTCACTGTGACAGGAGATTTTTATAAAATTCTTCTGTTGCAGACGTCAAAAGATGCGAAACTATGTAACGTAATGTAAATTTATAGGTTCGTATCGATAAATTTACACCTCTACCAGTGTCATCCCTTTTTATTTCACAATTTAATATGTTTTCCATCTTTTGGAAAGCACGTTTTATTTTGCCGGTCATTAGCACACTCATCACCGTATAATGTTCCACATTATTCTTAAAAAAAATAATAAAATATTTCTGCACGATAAATATGAATTTTCAGACTTGTAAACTTGGACACTTAAAGTAAATTTATCGGTAATCCCCCCCTGGTCAAAACAACTATTCCTGGTTCCGTAAATGTCGGGCAATTTTGTTAAATTCGGTTTGAAAATAGGTTAATGCAGCTGAGGATCCTGCATGTCCGACAAGTAGAAATCTGTGAAGCATCGAGTGGGTTGAAAGGGTGGATACATGTTAATTTAATAGGTAATTTGACCCATAATTGGAGAAAATTCAATTAGGTAATGAATTTATCTCATCACCGATCGATCTGGGTGAAACCAAAAATCGCCAATGACGGCGGTTAGAGATATTTGATATTCTTACTGAACTAATTCCTGTACAAGATTATAGGGGTCATTCCATTTCAAATCACTCAATTTTGGAGCAAAAAAAATTTTGGACCTCCGATTTGTCTGAAAATTGGTATATAGCTTCTGCGGGACGTAAAAATAAGATATTTAAGGTCAAAAAATCTTCTTCTTCTTTTTTTCTCAGCATGTTATTTTATGCTATTTTACAGTGATTTGGTGTTTATTTATACAAATTTGCATTTTCTATCGTAAAGTATCAATGGAAAACATAATATTTTAATAGAAGGGACTCAAAAATGTCATTATATGGCATTATAACAAGTTACTTTTATTCAAAACAAGCTTTTGATCAAATTTAATAGTGTAGAAAACATTAAAATACATTTTTCAAAAATTTTTACATTTTTCTCCATTCCCAAAATACGTCATAATCGATTTGGCTGAAAATTTTCCCACAGATAGACAAAACATAGGACTTTAAGTGGTGAGGAGGATTTGAATTATATTACAATACCAAAAAAGTTACATGCAATACTATAGTCAAAAATATAGGCGTCTACTGTAAGTAAAATTAACTCGAAAATATCGACCTCACGACAAAAATTGTTAAAAATAAATTGTAATAATTGTAAATACGATTTATTTGGAACAATTTCAGTTTCAACCATTTTTGTCGAAAAGTTAAAAATGGCGGAGATATTGAGCAAAACAGGTTCTCCTTTAAAATCAAGATGGCGGCTAACGTAGCGGAGGAATTCATTCGTAATTTTAAATTTAGGCTACTATTGACTCCTCTAAAGATCAGAAAAATAAAATTTTGGGCAGCTCGCCATTCAATTTCAAATGCTATCCCGACTGGACTAATATATACTTTTGAGTCTGATATTACTGCATGTAACTTTTTTGGTATTGCAATATAATTTAAATCCTTCTAACCACTTAAAGTTCTATCTTTTGGCTATCTGTGGACAAATTTTCAGCCAAATCGATGATGATGTATTTTGGGAATGGAGGAAAATGTAAAAAAAAACGGTATTTTAACGTTTTTTACACTATAAAATTTGATAAAAAACTTGTTTTGATTCAAAATAACTTGTTATAATGCCATATAACGATATTTTTGAGTCCTTTCTATTAAAATATGTTTTTCATTGATACTTTACGACAGAAAATGCAAATTTGTTTAAATAAACACCAAATCACTGTAAAATCGCATAAAATAACATTTTGAGAAAAAAAGAAGAAGAAGATTTTTTGACCTTAAATATCTTATTTTTTACGTCCCGCAGAAGCTATATACCAATTTTCAGACAAATCGGAGATCCAAAATTTTTTGCCTGAGTGATTTGACATGTACCATAGAGTTGTCTGCATTAGTAAATATATGTGGAGTGCAGTTGACCCACTATATGGTAAACATCAGCCATTGTTTGTTGAGTACTAATACCTCAAAAATAGTGAATTAGCATCGTTTAAAAATAGTGAAAGTGGTCCATCAAGAACATTACACTATCCACTAGCTGGGTAAGTGTTTGCCAAATTCAAAGTGTCCAAATAGACTATTAATTAGAATTAGAATTACACAAAGACTATATAGACTTTTTATCAGCAATTTATTTTCAAATGTTTTTATTTTATTGTTCTTGGGTGCGACTCAATTGCACTAGACAAGAAATATTAATCATCCATTTATAAAAATGTTTTTGGCTGGAAATGGGAACGGATCCGGTCCAGTCAACAATATATATAATGCACAAATGAATCAACCCTCAAATACAATGATACCAATGCAACCAAATCATCAATATATGCAACAACACAACTCTGTATCAGCAGACATGATGCACTATTATCAAAATCAATTCCCACCTCTTCCAAATATGTACACTCATCCATCTAATTTCCAAAATTTATCCTTACCTCAAATGAGCCAAAACTCAGTTCCTCGGCAGCCAGAGATACACTCAAAAACTTTCGAAGAAGGAATATATTATTCCCTACCGTCCTCATCAAGTGACGATGAAAACATGGAAAGTGATGCAAATGCTTGTCCGTGGCAACAACTAAAAGAGTCGAGATCAAAAAGAAAACGTAGAAAAATAGCAGAAACTACTTAGCAAGGTGCTTCAGTAAGCACATCTAATAGGTTTCAAACTCTCTCAGAAGAAAACGCAGATACAAACCAAATCCATACCAGTAAAAGAAACGATGACAACCCAAATACCCAAACGAAAGATCCCAAGCCGCCCCCTATTTATGTTTACGGAGTAATAGACTACAAAGCAATGACTGACTCTATAGCGCAAGTTACTGAAGATGAAACATATTATACTACCACTCTTCCGGAAAATGTTGTTAAAATAAATGCTAAAACACCTGATTCTTATAGAAAAATAATAAATTACATGAGAGAAGAAAAAATAGTACACCATAGCTATCAACTCAAACAAGAAAGAGCATATAGAGTTGTCTTAAGAGGTTTACACCATTCTATACACTTAGAGCAAATAAAATCTGAATTATTAAGGCAAGGCCACACAGTCAGAAATGTTTTAAACATCCGGCACAGAGTAACAAAAGAGCCCCTACCATTATTTTTCGTCGATTTGGAACCAAAAAACAACAATATTAAAGTTTTTAATGTGGAATTTATATACAATACATACCAGAATTAGAGTAGAAGCTCCGAAACACAAGAACACCATTGTGCAATGCACTCGATGTCAAGCATACGGACACTCTAAGTCATACTGTTATAAACCTTATAAATGTGTTAAATGTGGAGGATCACACGACACCAAAAGTTGCACAAAGCCGAAAGACACACCTGTAACATGTACTCTTTGCAAGGGCAACCACCCAGCGAACTATAAAGGCTGCACTGTTTATCGAGACTTATTAAAAGCAAAGAACAGGAATAACGACACAACTGGACCTAGAAACACACAAGGATACATAAATCCCAATCCAGCACTGCACCAAATGACTCAACAATATGCGCAAAATGGAATGAATTATGCTCAGGTAACCTCAGGAAACATCAACAGACCAAATAATGGTGAAGATATAACACACATGATGTCAAGCTTCTTAAATGAATTTAAAAATCTATTTAATCAACTTCTGAACCAAAATAGCATGATCCTGAACATGCTAACAACAGTCATTAGTAAAATAACGAATTAATGGCTCCATCAATTAGAATAGCCGCCTGGAACGCCAACGGGCTACCAAACCATGTACAGGAAATCACAGCATTTTTAAAAGTAAATAAATTAGATGTTCTTCTCATCTCAGAATCACACTCAACCGAAAGAACAGTAGGAAAAATCCCTTTATACACAACGTACCTTACTCATCATCCTGATGGAACTGCTCACGCAGGAACAGCAATTATTATTAAATCTTCTATTAAACACTATTTCCTACAAAATTACGCCACACCTAAAATACAAGGAACCATACTAAAAATAGAAACATTCACATGGCCACTTGTCATTGCAGCAATTTACTGTCCTCCTAGACACTCCATATCAATTGAAGAATACGAGACCTTTTTTCAAGAACTAGGACCCCGATTTATAGCAGCTGGAGACTGGAACGCCAAACACACCGTATGGGGATCGAGGCTTATAACACCAAAGGGTAGAAATTTATTGGCGTGCTCGCAGAGAAATAATTTAAACTTCCTTTCGACAGGTCAGCCAACGTATTGGCCGACCGATCAAAACAGAATTCCTGACCTGCTGGACTTTGCCGTTATCAAAGGTATCTCAAATATACATTACAAAATAGAACCCAGTCTTGATTTAAGTTCAGATCACACCGCAATAATCATAACACTAAGTACAACTGTAATTTGGAAGGAACCTGTGGCAAAACTCTGCAATAAAAGAACCAACTGGGAACAATTTCAAGCTATTATTAACACAAATATAAACTTAAAACATCGAATTAAAGAATCCCATGAAATAGAAAAAGCAGTGCAACATTTAACAGAAGTAATACAAGATGATGCATGGAAGTCAACTCCAGATGATAAAAAAATTACCACCCATGACCATAACATTCCTTTACAAATTAAAGAAATTTTAAATGAAAAAAGAAGAGCTAGAGCCAAATGGCAGCGGTCAAGGAATCCCCGGGATAAAACACAATTAAATCGGTTAACACATCAACTGCGTACAGCTTTAATACAGGCCCGTAATGAGACTTTTAAATATTACATCTCCAACCTAACACCTAATGACCATTCATTATGGCAAGCGACCAAAAAATTCAAGAGACCAATAACATCTATTCCACCAATTAGAAAATCGGATCTAAGCTGGGCAAAAACTGATGAAGAAAAATCAAACACATTAGCACAACACCTCGCCCAGGTATTTAGTCTACATACAGAAGTCAATGCTGAAGATGAAGAAGTATACACATTTCTCGACGCTCCTTCTCAATTATCACTACCACTGAAACCATGTACACCAACAGAGATCTGGAAGGAGATAAATAAAATAAACCCTCATAAGGCTCCAGGTTATGACTTAATTAATGGTGATGTACTAAAGCATTTGCCTAGAAAAGCGATAGTCCTGCTAACTATTGTATATAACAGCATGATAAGACTGTGTCACTTTCCTATTCAATGGAAATACGCACAAATAATTATGATTGCGAAACCGGGAAAACCGCCTACAGAACCCTCCTCCTATCGTCCTATAAGCCTTCTACCAATAATGTCAAAAATTTTCGAAAGACATCTTTTAGTCCGAATTCTCGAAAGAATAAACATAAATAACATAATACCTGACCATCAATTTGGCTTTCGACAGAACTACTCAACAATACAGCAGTGCCATAGGATTGTAAATTACATAAAAGAAACTTTAGAGGGAAAGAAAATGTGTGCGGCAGTATTCCTTGATGTGGAAAAAGCATTTGATAAGGTGTGGCATAAAGGCCTGTTGTATAAAGTGAAAAAGAATATGCCTAATGAAATATACCTGATATTAAAATCATATCTGAACGAGCGATTTTTCCAAATCAAAGTAAATACCTCACTTTCCAAATATCATCCTATACAATCCGGAGTGTAGTGTCCTCGGTCCCTTCCTTTATCTCCTTTACACTGCTGATATACCTGCTGATGATGACATTACTATGGCCACATTTGCCGACGATACAGGAATCCTTACATCAGACGATAACCCAGATAGAGCTTCTAACAAACTGCAAAACTATTTAAGATCACTTCAAACATGGTTAACAAAATGGAAGATTAAAGTAAACGGTGAAAAGTCTTCACAAATTACGTTCACAACAAAAAGGATCGACTGTCCACAGGTTCATATTAACAACATTCCTATCCCCTTAAAATCAGATGTCAAGTACCTGGGACTCCATTTGGACCGAAAGCTGACATGGAAGAACCATATCAAAACCAAGAAAGCTCAACTAAATTTAAAAGTCAGACAAATGTATTGGCTGCTAGGTAAAAGATCCCAGTTATCATTAGAAAACAAAGTATTATTATACAAAATTATCCTAAAGCCGATATGGAGTTATGGTATAGAGTTATGGGGCTGCAGCAAACCGAGCAACACTAAAATACTGCAAACTTTTCAATCAAAGACGCTGCGCATGATAGCGAATGCACCATGGTACGTCTCCAATATAACTATCCATAATGACCTTGGGATACCATTCATCGAAGATGATATTAGACTACAGGCAACCAAAGCCCAAGAAAGAAATTTCGCCCATGAAAGTCAAACTATTCAACAACTCTACCAGCCGCCACTTGTGGGAAGAAGACTGAAAAGGACATGGCCAGAGGACCTAACTGATTAGGTGTATTGGAGAACCATCGATGGATGGTGCCCAAAGCATGCCAGGATTCAAGACTTTGCTACTATTTGCTAAATACTCTGTGTTGTAATTGGAGTAGATTGTAAATTTGCACTTAATAAAATGAAAAAAAAAAGTAAATATATGTAAATTTATTTAAAATGAAAAACTAAAATTATCAAGATTATTTTGTATAATTAATAACTTTCCATCGGCGAAATTTGTTTTTAGTATATGAAAAAATAATGGAAGGTATATTCTTCTTTTTCTTTCAGTGCATTAATGATTTTCATACGTGCGCTATCTCCATGACAAATTCGTTGGATTCGTCACTGTTCATTGCTGCACCGAATAACTGCTCTACGCTTGGGTGCTGAAGAGAAGTTATAGTCCAAGATTGACATCAAACCTAAATTTCTATCAACCTTGCGAGTAAGCAGGATTTAGAGATGGGTACGAAACAAATGATCATATCCCAACCTTCAAGTCGTTAATGAAATTGAAAAAACCATTGAATATAATAGATTCCTGTTACTTATCTTTGTCGACTTTAGAAAAGCATTTGACACCCTCACCAAATACATCTATGAGCATGTACATTTGTAAATCTTGTGTAAGACTTACTGGATACTGAGACCTTCCGTATTGAAAGAGACTTTTGGCAAGAAGATGTGCCCATAAATTGTTTAATGGTTTGCTAAAATACGCCAGTCAGAAATAAATTGGAATGAAAAGGCCATCAATGAAGATGGAAAAGTTTTAAATTATCTTAAGTTTGCATATTATATCTTTCTCATTGACAGCTTTGAACAGGCGCAGATAATGCTCCAACAGCTCCATAATGACACAAAAAGTGTGGATTTTTTTTTAAAAACACCATTCATGACCAATTTAGTCCACAGAAAAAATATTTCAGTTAAAGACAAGTATACTCCGAGAAGGCTTTCATCGGACCTGAACCATTTTGTGGCATACCAAATAGCCGCATAATGGAAGAAGTTCGAAAATATGAAAAGGAACTTAGTGCAGCCTACTGGAAAAATTGTTCCAGGCCAAAGACAGGCAAAAAGGTTATTACGACCCTCTGCCCGGTACGCGAAATTACTCTTAGAGCTTCAGAAATCTGATCTCAGAGTAATCACAGGAATTCTCACTGGACACTGCTCACTCAGATATCATCTCTGTAAAATGGGCATACTGGACAGTGGGACATGTAGATTCTGCGATGAGGCAGATGAGACGTCAGAACATATTATCTGCAATTGCAGAGTAATTGTTCGGCAACGCCATAAATATCTGGAACAGGTATTCCTTGATCCTGATTAGATTACAAACCTAGCTCCAAAACGGATAATGGACTTTCTTAGAAGCCTAGACTTTTTGGACTAAAATATAGATGTAGGGTATACACAAAAGATCTTATAGGTCGCAATGTAGTAAGGTCAACTGGGCCAATCGACCCCTTTTGCAATCTACAATCTACAAGTATACTCCGTACTCCTATAAATATTTGGTCCATCAGATCAGAATAAGACGAGACAACCAAGCAACTGAGTTAAAAGAGAAGAATAAACTTAGCTTGAACTGCATTTAGAAGTATGAAGAAAATTTTTGGGTCAAAGATTCCAATGCGACTGAAAAGAAAAGTAAAGTAAGTTATCAATCGAATCTTTCTTGTTGGAACTTTTACCACGCTGATTAGATGAGTTGTTAATTATTATTTAAAATTCTCTCATCTTAATTTCCTCGGCATTCTGTACGATTTATAATTTTTGAAAATCTCGGGAGGTTGTAGCCAAAGAAAGTATTCCACCTGTTGTCAATCTGGTGGTATGGGAACGATATTTATTGTCGTTTTCTGTGCTACTTCGATTGATAACTTACTTTGTTTTTCGGTAGATGGCTCTAGTTCATCCGTGACATTTCTTTCTTTGCAAAACGGAAAGGCCCAAAGTTAGCCTAATAAAATAAAAAAAAGTCAAAATGTAAATTTGTACAGGTTAAAACAAATTTTATATCAAAGTTTAGGTGGGTACAAAAGATATTTTCAAGAAAGTATCCAAATCATACAAGGGGATCATTGTTTAAAAAATTAAAAAGGGGTCATTTTTGCAAAAAATATACTTTTTTAACTGCTGAGGTAATTCACTTATTAATGAAGATCTATGGGATTTTTTCCGCAAAGTTTAAGGGTAAATCTTTCACATAAAACTTACTAAATTAAAATTGACCCCCTATTTATTTAAATAATTGTATATAAAATTTTAAAAACAAATTTGCAAAAAATTATTTTTAGCGTTTTAAATAAGCACTATAAAATATCTTATTTTACAGACTAAGTTGCAGTATGTTATCAGTATTAAGCAAAAAAAATTGGTCCAAAAATATTTAATATTTTTTGGGATATCGAATTTGTTTATTAAATGTTACTATATTTTAAATTGCAAAAACGCGGTTGTTGCCAAAGAAATATTCACCTGCTTAAGATGTCATTATTTTTATTTTTATGTATATTTTCGACAAATGTATTGATTAATTCAAATTTCAATTAAACTCCCCCCTAAAATTGCATTTGAAAATTATTCAAATTTGTTTAAAATTTGTTTTTTTAATAACGTCGCGGGGATTAAGTATTTAGAAATGTCGTTTCGATAATTTGGTTCCTGGGAATATTTTACTAATTAACAAAATTTTTTTGTCGTTTTTCTTCTTCTTTTTTTTTTCTTGGAGTTACATTACTACGGGCCCTTTTAGGGTTAAATTTTATTAAGAATATCGAATCTCTGAGTTGTAGATTCTAGACCTAAAAATATTAAGATTTAACTAAAATCTCTTTAAAAAAATGTGGCTACTTGCTGAGTTACAGGGTGTTTTATTTAAAAATCTAAATATTATTGTTACCAAGTACTTTAAAACTATTTGACGGATCCTTATCATACTTGGCAGAAAGTGTGGCTATTATACACCCTACTAAATTGTGATTAATAAACGTTTCTAGCTAGTGCCAGAGGCGTACGACAGGGGATAGTGAATGATTGACCCTTCCCAAATTCTACGCCACTGAGTGAATTACTATTTTAGCAAAGTTTTTCGATTCTCCAATACTTTGTGTATCAATAATTTTATTGGTATTGGTAAAGTCATCAGTTTGAGAGATATTGGAAGTTTAAAATGAATGAATGAATTAATCAAAATAACTATGCTGTTTCATTTTTAACGTCCAATATCTTGAAAAGTAGTGACTTAATCGTTACCAGTAAAGAGTATATTATTTACATAGAAAGTATTGGAGAATCGAAAAATTTCGCTAAAATAGTAATTCCCTCAGTGGCGTAGAATTTGGGAAGGGTCAACCATTAACTATCCCCTGTCGTACGCCTGTGGTAGTAGCTAGAACTTTTATTTATCACAGTTTAGTAGACTGTATAGTACATACACTTCCTGCCAAGTATGATAAGGATACGTCAAATAGTTTGAAAGTAATTGGTAAAAATAATTTTTAAATTTTTAAATAAAACATCCTGTAACTCAGTAAGTAGCCACATTTTATTTAATTGATTTTAGACCAATCTTAATATTTTTATGTCTAGAATCTACAACTTAGAGTCTCGACAGTCTTAATGAAACTTAACCTTAAAGGGCCCGTAATAATATAACTCCAAGAAAAAAAAAGAAGAGGAAAAAAAGACAAAAAATTTGTTAATTAGTGAAAAATTCCCAGGAACCCAATTATCGAATCGGCATTTCAAAATATTTAATCCCCGCGACGTTATTAAAAAAAAATTATAAATAAATTTGAATAATTTTCAAATGAAATTTTAGGGGGAAGTTTAATTGAAATTTGAATTTATCAATACGTTTATCAAAAATATACATAAAAATAAAAATAATAAGATTTAATACAGGTGAATATTTCTTTGACAACAACCGCGTTTTTGCAATAGAAAATAGAGTAACATTTAATAAACAAATTCAGTATCTCAAAAAATATTAAATATTTTTGGACCAATTTTTTTTTGCTTAATACTGATAACATAGCGCAACTTAGTCTGTAAAATAAGATATTTATAGTGCTTATTTAAAACGCTAAGAATAATTTTTTGCAAATTTGTTTTTAAAGTTTTATATACAATTATTTAAATAAATAGGGGGTCAAATTTAATTTAGTAAGACTTATGTGAAATACTTACCCTTCAACTTTGTAGAAAAAAATCCCATAGACCTTCATTGGTAATTGAGTGACCGCAGCAGTTAAAAAAGTATTTTTTTTGCAAAAATGGCCCCTTTTTAATTATTTAAACAATGATCCCCTTGTATGATTTGGATACTTTCTTGAAAATATCTTTTGTACCCACCTAAACTTTGATATAAAATTTGTTTCAACCTGTACGAATTTACATTTTGATTTACATGTAGTGTAATTTTATTTTACTAGACTAAGTGTGATACCTGGGGAAATCGAAGAGGATATGAGACTACTGATAAGGGGGAAAAGACCTCCGAAACCGGAATAGACTCTTCCTGCACTCTCCGATTTAACCAGAGTATTATGCAGCTGCTGCATTTTCGTGTTGCAAAGAAATTGAAAATGTTTATACGCTCTAAGCTTCGCTGGTGTCGCTACTAGCGGATTACTAATGCAACTTTCGCCGGTAATTTTTAAATTTATTATGTAATTGTTATCGCTTAATATTTGCAACGCAAACAATAATTAAATTGTAATCGATTTTTTTAAGATTTTGCTAATCGTTTAAACGTTTTATTAAGCTATTGATTATGTTCAAAATAAGAGAGCTAAAAGGAACTACTACGTTAATGGGATTTTATTACCTCATATGGTCAATGGACCTCTAAATTTGAAAAACCCGCGGAGTACTACCATTTAAATGGGTGCGTTTTTGAGAAAGGGGTGAATTAGTCCCTAGGCACAGGGTGAATTAGGGTAAGTTCTATGCACTTTTAGTACAAACACGTCTACAGGAAAATTGTTCCAGGTTAAATTTACTATCCAAGTATCACATTTTAAAGTCGAAAATATTTTTTTTACAAAAATATACTCAAAATAATAACAAGAAAAACATATAAGAAAGCAATTTTGTTTTCTGCCCCATAACTTTTTTCCACGGGGATATAGGTATAGGCATTGCTTCAGCGAAAAATAACTACCATCCTTCCTCGTTAAAATTACGTTCGGTAGAGGTCTCTAGGATTTATAGTTTGCGAAATAGAATATTTCAAATTTCGCCGCTTACAACATTTTTGAGCCATTTTCCCCATTATTTCGCAAACATTGTTCTGTAACTTTTTTCTACGCATCTCTAGGTATATTTAATGGTAAAGGGCCTAGCCGGGTAAGATGGTGAAAAGTGCCCCCAACTCGATTTATATTCCATATAGGCCACTTTTTAACACATATAGAAGAACTCACTTTCTGAAATTTTTAGCCCCCTAGGTGGTCACGTGACCCCCCTAGAGCCTAATTAGGCTTTTTAAGTTTTTATTTTTTATCTCAGCCGCATCAAGAGCTACCAAAAACTTTATTTAAAAAAGTTGTAAGTTTCAAAAAGATCTATATGAATTTTTTTTTTATTTTTTGGCGGGAAATTCCAATTTTTAGAACAATTTTAAACTTTTAAATAACTCTGAAAAAAAAAACTAAGAGACTCGTTCTTACGAAAATCAATTATAATGTGTATTTTTGCACAATCTTTGACCCTGAATTTTTTCAGATTTTTAAAATTGGTGAAACGTACCTTTAAAAATAAAAAACCGCATTTTTCGGTTTTTTTTTTTTCGTTTTTTGATACGATTTTATACATATTTTTCAAAAAAGGTAACACCCTCACTAGAATAGGTAAAAAACTGAAAAGTAATTGGGGTTTGCTTTATAAATTTTTTTTGTAACGTCATCTATTTTCAAGATACAGGGCGTTGAAGAAAACAAAATTTTCCACATTTTTTACTATTTTGCTGAAACTACTGGCAACATTGTAATAAAACTTGGCGGGTTTTAAGAGATAGTTATTGTGCATGTTTTGACATACAACTAAGGATTTGATATTCATCATTGGCGCGCATAGGGGAAATGGTCTGAACTTTTTAAAGAATACAGATAGTACGCCACTGACATACAGTAGAACGTCAATAATCCGGATTAATTGGGACCGGACCTCATCCGGATTATCAAATTATCCGGATTATCGAAATTACCTCAAAACAAGGCCAGTATACACATTAAAGTACATCAAACGTTTTAAAATTTTATGTTTTCTTTTGTATAGTAAAGTGTCTACAGGTGAAATTAATCGAAACATTTTTTTATGTTTAAACACTGTATTGTAATTAATTTATAATAGCAGCATGCGTACAGTAAAAACATCAGACACTATTTGGGCTTTTAAAAAAATGTGTAGAATGTTTTTGAACTGCGGTAGAGGTTCGTTTTTCGCAGCTAAGTTCTTAATTTATTTTAAAAGAATCAGATATTTTTGTTAGATACAAATCCGGATTATTGACGGTCCGGATTTTTGACGTCCGGATTATCGACGTTCTACTGTATTTCAAATTAACAATCGTTTTTGAATTCCTCTTTCAATTTGTGACAAAAAATCTATCTTCTTATTTTTTCATACGACCCGCCATTTTTATTCAAAAGATAAAAGATCTTAACCCTTACAAAGCATTCGAACTTCTAGAGTAGTTTCTACATATACAATAATATACATACTGATGTGATCTTGATTATTGATATGAGATAATATTCTTATTTGTCATTTAATTTAATCAATGCATTAATAATAATTTAATTAATTAACCAGATCACATATCAATATGTTTTCAATCTCAGGGCGAATTATAAAATTAATTACTTACTTACGTGGCTTCTCAGTATTTCTCAATGGTTCCTAATCGGGATAGGAAAGAAAAGAGTAAAATAATACACACATATGGGTTACAATTATAATCAAAATATTGTTTATTTTATTTAAATGGCAATCACTGCTTAATATGTGCTAGATCTTATTATTCTTAAACATAACATTTACAAATGGGAATCTTATTTCCTTTTGGTTTCCAATTGAAAGTTTTTATTAACATTTAACTATTAGGATTTATTAGCAACAATTCTATTTAAGTTTGATGAAGCTTTTCTGATATTATTGATTATGTTCTTCAATTTATAATGTGTTATTTAATACGAAAAACCCATACATTCATGTCCAAACAAATGAGACTGACCTTTTTCTGGTGAACTGAGAATGTCTTCACACAAGACCCGTTTCCTGCTATCGTTGGCTGTGATCAAAACCTCGTCCTGGCTTTCAGTAATGTTCTCCTTTGAAGATTAGCTCGTATAGCTCTCGTTCCACCACCAACTCTCATTCGCAGTATTCCTCAAAACCCATTTTTAATCTTTCTAAATATGCTTAATGGATTTCCAAAAAAAATAGTTAATTCCCATTATAAAATTACTTTTTACTATTTACAAAATTTAATGACCTATTCTCTATTTCAACTGAGTCTTATTTAGCATCGGCTAATGATCGAACCTTCCGCGAACAACGATAATGACCTATTATGGATTCCAACTGAGTCTTATTTAGCATAGGCTAATGACCGAACCTTCCGCGAACAACGATAATGGTACGCGCCATTCACTTTGTTTATTCTAAGCGCATTTTCCCGAGTTTCGTTTAATCACTTCTTAAAATTAAATATAACAATTTGTTGTATACAAGTTGTTCTAAATTTATATGCCCGTGGTTGAGAAAATTGAAAATATTTTATATTAAATTGAATTTTGTCTATAATTATCAAAATTTTAATTTTCAGATCAAATAGAAATACAACAAATCCCCGCCTTGTATTCGATAAAATTTATCTGCATTTTTAAATAAATTTTCTCGAGGCACAACCAACTCCCTGTATATTTCCTTACTTTAATCTACGTCTTATACCCCTTCTTCTTGTATTACTCTAATTAGTCCCACCTGTAGAGTAATTGTTTCCTTATTTTCAGTGTCCTCATCCTGTGTTAGAGTGTCGGCTATTATGTTGTCTTTCCCTTTTTCCCATTCAATCTTCTGTCTTTTTCCCCAGATTTTTCACATACTTTTACCGTGTATTCTGCATCCTCGTTTTCATATGCCTCCTCTTCAAATGCCACTGTTTCGATCATATCTTTTTCGCTTTCATTTGTTAGCTTTATTTCTTCTTCTCCTGAGCTCATCTCTTCTTTTGAGGAATCCCAGTTTTCTTTTGCTTTTGATACTCTCAATTTTTCTTCTTCTGGGCTCAACTCTTCTGTTGAGGAGCCACAGGTTTCATTTTCTTTTGTCTTTTTCTGACTTTTTCTCCCTTTTCTTCTTTGTCCTTGCTTCGTTGCCAAATTCATTTCCACTGTTTGTTCTTTACCTGATTCGTCCGTATTTTATTTCTCCTGTTCCTTGTCCTGTTCTTCTTCTTTTTCTTCTGTTAGATTCATCGTATTATTTTTAAAATCTATCACTACATGTTTTTCTGCCAATTCGTCAACTCCGACTATCATGTCATGTGACATGTTTGGCATTATTACACATTGTAGTGCATACATCTTCTTACCCAGTCGTACCATTACTCGTATGCCTTCATTTATAGTTGCCAATGTCCGTTTGTTTGCGCCCACTAAATTTACCCTAGGTATTTTGTAAATTAAATTTGTTAAGTTAACTTCTTCTATTAGTTTTCTGTTGACCAATGTTATTTCAGATCCAGTGTCTATCATAATTTTAATTGGTTTCTCGTTGATAAATCCATCCACAAATTTTAAATTAACTCCATTTTTCTTTTCGTTGTTTCTTGCCAATTTAATAAACTCCTTGGGGTTACAAAAGATTCCTGTTTGATTTTTGGTTTTTAGTGAGCGCCGTCGTGAAAAGACGCCGGTTGCTCATCGTTGTTTATATTTTCGTCATAATGTCTCTCTCCGTCATATTCATCTGTCTGGGTATTATTTACTTCTCTTCTATTTTCTCTTGGTCTGTCGGATCTGTTTCGGTTTTCTCGATATCCCTGTTCATTTTGTCTACCATTATTTCTGTTTTCTTGATTTGAGCGTGTGGTGTTTCTATTCTGGTATTCTCGATTTCTGTCCTCATTCCATTGCCTATTTCTTTGTTCATAATTTCCTCTTCCGTTGTCTCTATTTTCGTTTTCCCTTCTGGGATTAAAATCTCGTCTTGTATAGTCCCTCCTATTTTGATTTCTATCTCTGTAATCCTGTGTTTCTCGGGGCCTGTAATCTTCTCGCGACCTTCTTGATTTTCTTTCTCTTAAACGTGATTCTCTTATTTGTAGGAATTGGCATAAACTATCTATGTCTTTGTAGTTTTGCAATGTGATATGGTCTTCCAGCGTTTCTTCGAAATGTCTTGCAATCAGTTCGACTAATTGTTCCGATGAGTAATTATATTGTAAATGTTTTGCGTTATAGTAAATTTGTAATGCATATGTCCTTTCTGATATACCCATCCTATCATTGTATTTCCCATTTTGCAATTCCTTGTTAATTTCCAACTGTTGGACTTTTCCCCAGAAATAATTCAAAAATTTTTGTTCAAATTGTTGCCAACTGTCAAATTCTTCTTCTTTGCAATCGAACCATAGGCCTGCTTCATATTTTAGATGGTTTCTGATAGTTTCTTTTGCTGTTTCGAAATTTCCGATGTGCTGTATTTTCTTTTTCAGGCTATTTATGAACGGCACTGGGTGTAATCTTCTTACATCCCCGCCAAATCTTATCTTCACGTCATCTGTGCTATGTATAACCATTTCTCTTCTTTCTCCGACATTTTGTTGAGTATTGATTTCCGCAATCTTTCTTTCCACTTCTTCTATGTCTGCTTGAATAGCGTTTTGCAACTTGTTTTCCAAACTTTCCATTTCTTTTTTCTGACAATTCGTTATCTCCTTTATTTTATTTTGAATTTTCATTTCTTGTTCTTTCATGTGATCCTTAATTTTCATTTCATACTTTTCTATGCGTTCCTCCATTTTCTTGTTGTTCTCTTCTATGGCTTGTTTTGTTTCCTTCTGATTTTCTTGCATTATTCTTTTTGTTTCATCCATTTTCTGTTGTGTTTCATCCATTTTTTGATCCAATTTTTGTTGTGTTTCATCCATTTTTCGTTGTGTTTCCTCCATTTTTTGATCCATTTTTTGTTGTGATTCATCCATTTTCTTTGATGTTTCTTCCTGATTTTTATCCATTGTTTGTTTTGTTTCTCTTTGATTGTCATCCAGTTTTTGTTCCATTCTTTGTGACTGGAGTTGCATCATTTGTAATAATTTATCTATTCCTGATAATTCTTGCTGTTCTGATGCCATGATTGTCGTGTCTAAAATATCTTCTTGGTCTGAATTATTCTCTTGATTTGAATGTTCTTTTTGTTTTTTGTTGTCTCTGCTTTGGCTTCTTGTCACAGACATTTGTTTTCAAGAAGTACTGTCCCCGCCAAATATGAAATTTTACTAGTATGTTACCAAGACGACTTTTTCTCACCCAAATATTATAAATTGTCAATAAACAGTTATGTAAAATTTGTACCTAAAGAGATCTAAAATTTTATGTTATCAAATGTAAGTATCTCACTTTTTACCACAGGCATATAAATTTTCAAATACCGGCTTTACTCTTTCTATCCTTCAAATTTGCCACTAGAAATACTTTTCAATGCTTTCCACGTTGGACGACAGTTGATGTGATCTTGATTATTGATATGAGATAATATTCTTATTTGTCATTTAATTTAATCAATGCATTAATAATAATTTAATTAATTAACCAGATCACATATCAATATGTTTTCAATCTCAGGGCGAATTATAAAATTAATTACTTACTTACGTGGCTTCTCAGTATTTCTCAATGGCTTCTAATCGGGATAGGAAAGAAAAGAGTAAAATAATACACACATATGGGTTACAATTATAATCAAAATATTGTTTATTTTATTTAAATGGCAATCACTGCTTAATATGTGCTAGATCTTATTATTCTTAAACATAACATTTACAAATGGGAATCTTATCTCCTTTTGGTTTCCAATTGAAAGTTTTTATTAACATTTAACTATTAGGATTTATTAGCAACAATTCTATTTAAGTTTGATGAAGCTTTTCTGATATTATTGATTATGTTCTTCAATTTATAATGTGTTATTTAATACGAAAAACCCATACATTCATGTCCAAACAAATGAGACTGACCTTTTTCTGGTGAACTGAGAATGTCTTCACACAAGACCCGTTTCCTGCTATCCTTGGCTGTGATCAAAACCTCGTCCTGGCTTTCAGTAATGTTCTCCTTTGAAGATTAGCTCGTATAGCTCTCGTTCCTGCTTCTGTCGTGATGCTGTGTTCTACCTTTTTCGAAACTGCAATCAGCTACCGGGACACTCTTGGCTCAAGGAGGTTCTTTACTCTCAACCTGGCCTACCTCTCATTCCACGATAGATCTCCACACTCACGGAACTACACCGGCTTTCTCACTCTCCGTACACTACCGTCTACTACTGGACTTCACTTCTCGACAGCTCAAAACATTCTGATCTCTATTTTCAGTCATTCACCTACTTTCTAAATATCCCTTCCAGATTCACAAATCAACCTTCCACCACCAACTCTCATTCGCAGTATTCCTCAAAACCCATTTTTAATCTTTCTAAATATGCTTAATGGATTTCCAAAAAAAATAGTTAATTCCCATTATAAAATTACTTTCTACTATTTACAAAATTTAATGACCTATTCTCTATTTCAACTGAGTCTTATTTAGCATCGGCTAATGATCGAACCTTCCGCGAACAACGATAATGACCTATTATGGATTCCAACTGAGCCTTATTTAGCATAGGCTAATGACCGAACCTTCCGCGAACAACGATAGTGGTACGCGCCATTCACTTTGTTTATTCTAAGCGCATTTTCCCGAGTTTCGTTTAATCACTTCTTAAAATTAAATATAACAATTTGTTGTATACAAGTTGTTCTAAATTTATATGCCCGTGGTTGAGAAAATTGAAAATATTTTATATTAAATTGAATTTTGTCTATAATTATCAAAATTTTAATTTTCAGATCAAATAGAAATACAACAATACATAAACTCGTACATCCATTATAAAAATTAATTCGAATACTTTGAAAGCGTTAAGATATTTTCTTTTTTGCAACAAAACGGCGCATCGTATGAAAAAATGGAAAGATAGATTTTTTGTCACAAATGGAAGAGAAATTCAAAAATGATTGTTAATTTGAAATATGTCAGTGGCGTACCATCTTTTTTTCTTTAAAAAGTTCAGACCATTACCCGTATGCGCGCCAATGATGAATATAAAATTCCTAATTGTATGTAAAAAAATGCACAATAACTACCTCTTAAAACCTGCCAAATTGTATTGCAATGTTGCCAGTAGTTTCGGCAAAATCGTAAAAAATGTGTAAAATTTTGTTTTCTTCAACGCCCTGTATCTTGAAAATGGATGGCGTTACAGAAAAATTTGATTAAACAAACTCCAATTATTTTTCATTTTTTTACCTATTCTAGTGACGGTATTACCTTTTTTGAAAAATATGTATAAAATTGTATCAAAAAACCAAAAAAAAACCGAAAAAATGCGGTTTTTTATTTTTAAAGGTACGTTTCACCAATTTTAAAAATCTGAAAAAATTCAGGGTGAAAGATTGTGCAAAAATACACATTATACTTGATTTTCTAAAAACGAGTGTCTTAGTTTTTTTTTCAGAGTTGTTTAAAAGTTTAAAATTGTTCTAAAAATTCGAATTTCCCGCCAAAAAATTAAAAAAAAAAAATTTTTATATAGATCTTTTTGAAACTTACAACTTTTTTAAATAAAGTTTTTGGCTAGCTCTTGACGCGGCTGAGATAAAAAATAAAAACCTAAAAAGCCTAATTAGGCTCTAGGGGGGTCACGTGACCACCTAGGGGGCTAAAAATTTTAGAAAGTGAGTTCCTTTATATGTGCTAAAAAGTGACCTATATGGAATTTAAATTGAGCTGGGGGCACTTTTCACCATCTTACCCGGCTAGGCCCTTTAGTAGAAAGAAAAGTCAATTACCTTTAAAATGGTTAATTGTATAATGTTGTACGACTATTTTTAAGCAAGTTGTGCTTTTTCAATATTTTATAATTTTATGATTTTTGATATTTTTTATGATTATTTTTAGAATTTTTCATTATGACTTTATTCTTGTATATTCAGGTATATACATTGCGAAATATAAAAAAAGCATATTTTCTCTACTTTAAAATGGTGTATTGCAAAAAATTCTAGGCCTATTTTTAAACAAGGTATCCGTAGGATATCCAAGAGTATCCGTAATTTGAGAAAAATTTTAAAATTTTTCATTTTTTTTTTAGATAGAAGAATATAATGGCATATTATCACATAATTTTTAATTCCAAATAACTTTTCTCAATAAGACTTTTCAATATTTTGAAATACTTTACTCTTGAGCGAAATTCATATTTTTAACATACCTTGTACACTATTGACAAAATTTTATATCTGATGATTGCATCATAGGTTTTAGGTTATGCAGAGCATTTTATAAAGAATAACTTTTTTCATAAAGTTAATAATAAAAAAGTTTTCCATATGGTTCCAGCTTAGTGGGACCTACTGCATGTGTATGTGACATTTTGAAAAAACATATCTTGTTTAAAAATATTCCTAGAGTTTTTTACAATACACAGTTAGTTGTAACGTAAATAAAATAAGTTTTCTTTTTTATTGTACAATGTATATACCTAAATATACAATAAAAAAGTTATAATGAGAAATTTAAAAATAATCGTAAAATATATCAAAAATCATTAAAAGTACCTATACAAATTTGAAAAACCATATCTTGCTTAAAAATAGATAGCTTTTTTCGATAGATCATTTTAAAGATAATTGATTTTTCTTCCTATTAAATGAAACATTGCATATACCTAAAGCTGCGTAGTTACAAGAACAATGTTTGCGAAGTAACAAGGAAAATGTCCCAAAATCGCTGTGAGTGGCGAAATTTTAAAAATCATAATTTGGAAACTGTAAATCAGAGTGACTTATACCAAACGAAACTTTAAAGAAAAAGGATAAGTTTTTTTCCGTGAAGCAATGCCTATACCTATATCCCCATTGAAAAAAGTTTTGGGATAAAAAACAAAATTGCTATCTTTCGTGTTTTTTTCTTGCTTTTCTTTTGAATATTTTTTTGTAAAAAATACCTTTGACTTTAACATGTGATATTTTTATAGTAAATTTAATCTGAAACAATTTTCCTGTAGACATGTTTGGACCAAATGTGCATAGAACTCACCCTAATTCGCCCTGTGCCTAGGGACTAATTCACTAAAACATGGCGATACCGTGTAATTTTCAGTGTCACCACCGAAGTGGTCAACTCAAGACTTTTCGGGTTATTTATGAGTAAAAATGTTAATTGTTCAACAAAAAAAAAATACGTTTTTAGGCGATTTTTCGCAAATAGTTCAAAGATTAGTTCGATCGAAAAGAATATTGTTAGCAAAAATGTATCTAGCTTATAAAAAAAAACTGAAACAAAAATGAAGTCTATCGACTCAGTAAAAGAAAACTTGTAGCTCATGAAAATTCATTCGTCAAATTCCAAATCGAAAATTTCAACCTGAAATAACCAAAAAATGAAATACTGTTCAGGAAAACTCATTAGAACTTTTTCAAAGTGTTTAAAAGAAGCTTTATTTTTTACAAAAGTTTCTAGCATCAAAACTAAGCCAGTTACGCTTAAAATACAGTTAATCCCATTTTTTTGGTAAATAATTGTGAAATCTCCCCCTATTTAGCACCCTAAATAAAACTAATCATTATCGCCTTTCAAATTACCTAACTTTTTTATACGACCTGTAAGTTTCACCGGTTCAAAGTGCTTATTTTTAAAAGAGTTTTAGTTGAAGGGCTTGAACGAGTCACTAATCACGAGTATATAAATTTTAAACAGCCATGTCTTAACCAATTTGTATCTTACAGAAAAACAAAATAAAGCCAAAATATTTATAAAAGCAAGACCTACCTACACTTCTTTACTCTTTGAGATTTTTCGTATCACTAATACTTTTTAAGTTATTTTGAAAAAAACGCATTTTTCCAAAAAAAAAAACTTTTAAATTTTTTTAAAAATAAGAACTTCGAACCTGTCAACCTTACAGATCATATAAACAATAAATATTTAAAGTAAATGGTAAAGCGCTAATGATAAATTTTATTTGGGGTGCGAAATAGGGGCAGATTTTCACGATATTTTTTTTACCAAAAAAGGGGACCAACTTTATTTTGAGCGTAACTTGTATAGTTTTGGTGCTAGAAACTTTTATAAAAAATAAAAATAAATCTTTTTTGAAACATTTAAAAAAAAGTTTTAAGAGTTTTTCCCGAAAATTGCTTTATTTTTTGGTTGTCAGGTTGAAATTTTCGATTTGGAATTGGACAAATAAGAATAATTTTTCATGAGCTTCAACTGTGCTTTTACTGTGTTCAAGATTTCATGAATAAGTACACCATTTTCTGTATCTTATAAGCTACATTTTTGCTACAATTATTATTTAGTTATTTGCGATACAATAGGTACGAGTTATTTGCGAAAAACCCGTCTGAAAACGTTTTTTTTTTTAATAAACATTTTTATTCGCAAATTACTTGAAAACTACTAGCATAGATAAAGAAACTCTTTAGAAGAACAAAAGTTGCTTATAATTAGTCAATTTATACATTTCCGGACTTCTTTTAAACGTATGTTTTTCACCCCAAGGAGGGGTGTCACCATCAGAAGTAAAAGCAACCAACGGCATAAATCCAACTTTGAAGTGGAGTGTAACTAGAACCTAAATCCAAATTGTCAAGCAAATACGTTCGTCGGGACGCTGATAATTTCACTCCAAAGCTGTCATTTACTGAGCTATTGGTGTATTCATGCATTGTTTATGACGACTTACATTTTTCATCTTTATTGGTATAGAATAAAATAGAACAAAAATTACTAAATGATTACATTAGTATTATTCCATGAGATGAACAACTTTCTTTGTACACTATCTACTATCAGCGAATATAATATCTACAATTTTATTAATTCGGATGGACAACTTCATTTTCAATACTGCACTGCTTAAAAAACGTATGTATCGAAATACTAAACTGGATAATTGTATCGAACTACTAAACGTAGGTGAAGATTAAAGAGAAAACCCATTTCTAGATTTAGAAATATTGTTTTAAAATTCGGCAAATTGCAATTCTCAAATCTTTCAATAGTCACGTACAAAGCATTATAATAGTTTATTGTCGTTTTCATAAAATTTCGGTAGGCCGGAAAGGATTAAGTTTCTAGATATTATGAGATGATTCACTTGGCAAATACGTCTATTTTCTAGAAATTCACGTTTTTAACTTTAAACACAACGTAAAATAATATAACAATAACAGATTTTTACATAATATCAGATGACAAGATGGGGCCCCTAAGCGATTTTGGACATATTATGCGAAATGAATCAAAATATGCCATCCTAGAAGCCATCAATGCAAGGAAAGGGGGCAGACCGATTCACCATTTAACATTCTGGAATTGTCGACTAGATTTAAATATTTTTTCTTGCTAGAGGGCTTCTTTAACATCTTGTAAGTCTAGATTAGGTATACTAAATATATAAATAATCATAAACATTTCAATATTCATTTCAGTACTGTTTATTTTGCGTCATACTGTATTAACTTTATTAACTTTTTCTTTTTTGTCACATTACTAACTTGTAAAAATAAAAGTGATAAATGGGCAACATGATTTAATAAAATAAACGTGAAATAGTGAATTTTTTTAAATCAATGTATTTATGAAAACTATAACTATAACTTTAAAAATCGCAGTTTATGAGCCGTTCTCAAGTAAAACTAAAAACTAAAAACGCAGCGTTATGCCGGGTTGGAGCGAGCACAAGCGTTAAAATCGCGCAATTAAAATGCTTTACGGCTTCACTGCATATCATTTGTTTAAATTTATAACAATGATTAAATTTTATTACTAAACATTTTTATTTATGTGCAATAAAGGCTGTCTGGAAAATTCTAAATTTGAATAATGGAGTCGTCAAACTTGAAAGGGTGCGGAGGGTCCGATGAGAGTATAGAGTAACAGGAAAAATTACTGCAGCGAGATTTTACACCGTAAAAATGCTACCTGTTGTAGTGGGTTATATAAAAAGTAATTAGATATGTTTGTTGATCGCAAAAATAACACAAACACACATTTTTTATGAAAAGTGTTTCAAATTTAATAGGTGTTTGATAATAAATGTGGTGTGCTGACCACGAATATGTACTTAATTTTATTTCAGCACGTCAGGCTTTCAGGAAAGGTTTGAATGAAATTTTTCATGGAAACTGCTAAACTGAAAAAATAGTTATTGAAACTATATTATATAATATAAAATTGCACTGCAAAATGGAGTTGTTCATAAAAAACAATGCAGTATAATCTACGTTTAGGCTATTGACTATGTATTTTAGAAAGGAACTACAACGTTAACAGGGTTTTATTGTTTCATATAGTCAATGGACTCCTAAATATGAAAAAACCGAGGAGTGCTACCATTTACACGGGTGCGTTTTTGAGAAAGGGGTGTATTAGTCCTTAGGTACAGGGCGAATTGGGGTGAGTTCTATGAACTTTTGGTGCAAACACGTCTACAGGAAAATTGTTAACGGTTAAATTTACTATCGAAGTATCACATTTCAAAGTCAAAAATACTTTTTTTTTACAAGAACATATTCAAAAAAGAAGCAAGAAAAAAGTACGAAAGATAGCAATTTTGTTTTTTGCTCCATAACTTTTTTCCACTGAAAGATAGGTGTAGGCATTGCTGTCAAGAAAAAAAACTTTCATCTTTTCTCTTTAAAATGACCTATAGTAGAAGTCTCTGCGATATATAGTTTCCAAAATATAATTTTTCAAAGTTCACCACTCAGAGCGATTTTGGGACATTTTCCTTGTTACTTCGCAAACATTGTTCTGTAACTTTTTTTTACGCAGATTTAGGCATATGCAATGTTACATTTATTAGAAAGAGAAGTCAATTACCTTGAAAATGGTCTATCGTAGAATGCTGTGTAACTACTTTTGAGCAAGATATGGTTTTCCAAGGTTTTGTACTTTTAATGATTTTTGATATATTTTACGATTATTTTTAAATTTCTCATTGTACCTTTTTTTATTGTATATTTAGGTATACAGTGCGTCCATAAAGTAACGCATAAATTCATTATTTCGTAAACGGGCGACTTTAAGGAAAACTTCCGAAACAGGTCGATTTTTATATTTAAATTACAATTTTCTGGCATATATTATATCATACTTGTTACGTCATCCATCTGGCCTTGATAACGTAATCGATGAATTTTTTAAATGAGAATAGGGGTCATGTGGTAGCTCATTTGAAAGGGTATTTACTTCTCTATTTACTAATACAAACAATAACATAATTACTGATACAGGGTGTCAAAAAAAATTTTAATTAAATTAATTGAGACAAAAACAAGAATGTATGTAACTTATTTAATTCAAAATCCGTTTTAATTTTGTCACAAAACAGGAATACATGTTTATTTGACAAATTATAATAAATATTGCTTTTCGCTTATTAGAGCTGCCACCCACCTGCCTCTTGGAAGTTTAACATTGCGCTTAAGCGAAAATCAATGTTTATTTTTTAAATAAAACATTTTTATGTTTTCAGGCACCAATAAAATATATTTAAAATTAAACAAATCACATACATTCATCTTTTTGTACCAATTAATTTAATTTAAAAAAACATTTTTTAGACACCCTGTATAAATAATTATATCAATGTTTATATTATTGAATAGAGAATTACATACCCTTTCAAATGAACTATTACATGACCCCTATTCTCATTTAAAAAAATCATCGATTACGGCATCACGCCCAGATAGATGACGTCACTAGTATGATATGTATGCCAAAACATCGTAATTTAAAAATAAAAATCGACCTGTTTCGGGATTTTTCCTTAAAGTCTCCGGTTTACGAAATAATGAATTTATGCGTTACTTTATGGACGCACTGTATATATTGTGAAGTAGAAAATAAAGCTTATTTTCTTTACTTTAAAATGGTGTATTCTAAACAATTTTAGGACTATTGTAAAAAAGATATGCTTTTTCAAAATGTGACTTCTACACATGCAATAGGTCCCACTAAGTTGGAACCATAATATGGAAAACTTTTTTAGTATTAACTTTATGAAAAAAAGTTATCCTTTATAAAATGCTCTGCATAGTCTAAAACTTAAGATGTAATAATCAGATAAAAATTTTTAACAATACTCTACGAGGTATGTTAAAAAATATGAATTTCACTCAAGAGTAAAGTACCTTTATATTTCACAAAATCGAAAAGTGTTATTAAGAAAAGTTATTTGTAATTAAAAAATTATAATATGAAGTTATATTCTTCTAATTGAAAAAAATTAAAAAATTTTAAATTTTTCTCTATTTGCGGATACCCTTGGATATCTTACGGATATCTTGTTTAAAAATAGGAATTTTTCGCAATACATCATTTTGTAAAGAAAATATGCTTTTTTTATTTTACAATGTATATGTCTACATGTACAAGAAAAAGAGTCATAATGAAAATTTTTAAAAATAATTATAAAAAATATCAAAAATCATTAAAAGTATAAATCCTTCCAACAGCATAACTTTCTTAAAAATAGTCATACGGCCTTACACAGTAGACCATTTTAAAGGCAATTGACTTCTCCTCCTACTAAATGTACCATTGTATATACCTAGAAATGCGTAGAAAATAGTTACAGAACAATGTTTGCGAAATAATGGAGAAAATGGCCCAAAAATGCTGTGAGCGGCGAACTTGAAAAAATCCAGTCTTGGAAACTGTAGCAACTGGAGACTTCTGCCAAACGTCATTTTAAAGAGAAAGAATTGAAGTTATTTTTCGCTGAAGCAATGCCTATACCTATATATCTGTGGAAAAAAGTTATGGGGCAAAAAACAAAATTTCCTCCTTTCGTGTTTTTTTCTTGCTATTCGTTTGAGTATATTTATGTAAAAAAAAATATTTTGGAATTTAAAATGTGGTATTTCGATAGTAAATTTAATCTGGAACAGTTTTTCCTGTAGACGTGTTTGTACCAAAAATGCACAGAACTCACCCTAATTCACCCTGTACCTAGAGACTAATTCACCCCTTTCTCAAAAACGCACCCATTTAAATGGTAGCACTCCGCGGTTTTTTCAAACTTAGAGTTACGTTGACCATATGAGACAATAAAATCCCGTTAACGTTGTAGTTCCTTTTAGCTCTCTTATTTTGAACATAATCAATAGCCTAGTTAGAGAATCGTTGCTTTTTTTGATAAAATCTGTCTCATTTTTCATGAAAACTGCGTTTTGTAGTTTTATTTTTGTGACTTTTTGTCTACGAACCCCTTTTTAAGGTCCAGTAGTAATTAACCATTGTTCTAGTATTCCATCTTTCTTAGTCACGTCTCTCCATCTTCTTTGAATCTTGATTGAACCTCTCTTCCTGTTTCTCTCTGACAGCTAACATATGATCTTCGGGAAAATAGTCAACGTGGGAATCCTGAAATAAAATTTGATGCTCATATTCCATCGCAGTTTTTTTTATACATAATTTTCGACCATATGGGCTACAATTTCTTAGCAGTTTGTACATTCCCATTATATTCTGGAGTTAATATGTTGTTTGTTGCACAGGTATTTAAGGCAGTCATCTTGTTTAGTTAGACAGTTTCATCAATACTTCATGTGAAGGAGAGGTAAAAGAACTTTGGAATTTTTGGGACAACTAATGCATCACGCTACACATTTGTTTTTTCGGTACAAGTCTTTCTCTGCGTTGCCATTTTTTCTTGACCTTTATAAATTTCGTGATCGGCCCCCAGCGATTTCCCACTCGCACAAAAAAAAAGGAATACTTTGTGAATCCATACTGCTGATCCAAAAACATGGATATTATTTTGAGATCTCCGTTCTATCTATCTTTGAGATACTAAAGACTCTTCACTACGAAGGAATATAGGTTTTGATTCCGTGGTCTTTCCTTCTTCCGTGGGTTCAACACTCACTTGGAGAGTAGCCCTTACTAGTGAGTCAGTTTCACCTGAAGAAGAGTGTTCCTTTTTCTGAACCTCCATATGTAGTTTCTCCTGTTTCACTGGCGCGACTTGCTACTGGCATTTCATTCCCTGTTTTTCTATTTCCTTCCTTAGATCGGAAAGTTAACTGTACTACTCTGAAAAAGGGTGAGATTTTGAGTTACTGGAGCTGGTC
Source organism: Diabrotica virgifera virgifera (assembly GCF_917563875.1). Taxonomy (NCBI): domain Eukaryota; kingdom Metazoa; phylum Arthropoda; class Insecta; order Coleoptera; family Chrysomelidae; genus Diabrotica; species Diabrotica virgifera. Next base: position 269,052,831 of record NC_065444.1, read on the forward strand.
TCGAGATTCATAATCCATTGAAAAGGTCCATAACACCCTTTTGTTTGAAAGTTTACTACTCCAAACTGTCTATAGATGTATTCTGAACCCATGGTTACTTTCTTATCCTTAGTTTATTGAGGATCTTTTTGGACACAAGGCGTTTGCCATATTCATCCTGTATGAAGAAAGTACATGAGTGCAGCTTGGGGATCTCTTTCCCCTCTACAGCCAAGAGAGATGCACCCTCCCAAGGCCTCAGGGATGGAACCACCTGCTTTAGCCACCGCGCACTTATGTCATCCGTACAGTTAAGTTCTAGGAAACTCGGCTTGTAGGTACTCTTCAGGTAGTGAACCTGTGGTCTTGCTTCCGGAATTTTTTCAAAAGCATCCAAGACGACTTTTTGGACTGCCTTAAGAGTATTCACATTCATTTTGACTTCTGGGAATCCAGTTAGTACTGCTGCAACCTTAACAGAAGCAGTAGCTTTGCTAAAAGTGACACCCTCGGTTCATAACCTTTCCCATTTGTGTTGGCTTTCAGGTGGTGTACTTCCATCTGACCTTAGCCTTTTTGGGTTTTTGAACATTCTAGGTTTGTTTTTCTTTGGTCACGGGCTCTAATAGCTTTGCGACACTGTCACTTTAGTGCCAAATAGCTTCACCATGGTATCTCACGGCTCGGCTTGGGGATTGTCTATCGACTATGTAGTCTAAATCCGCTGAGTTTAGTTTCAACAGGGCCACGAAGGGAAATGGTTTAAGGAGATGCAAAGGTCCCCTGAGATTAATTATTATCACCAGTTAACTTCTCCATATAAGAGAGACAATCAAGGTCATATGATAATCGACGATAAAGAACTAACAGAAGAATGGTAAGGGTATTTCAGGGACCTTCTAAACATCATACAGGAAGAACAACACAAAGTTGAGATCTATATAACAGCAGACATAAACGTATAAAAATCCCTCTTTTGAAGAAACCCGAAAGGCCTTAAATAAGCTGAAAAAGAACAAAGCGCCGGGTACGGATGAGATACCAGCAGAATTTCTGAAATATGATTAAACACAGATATGGTTAGAAGAAAGGATACCAGCAAGATGGAAGGAAAACATCATAATGCCCATCCACAAAAAAGGGGACAAAACAAAATGCGCGAATTACAGAGGAATTTCACTCTTAAACACGGCATATAAAATCCTCTCAAACATCATTCTTAGTAGACTAACCCCATATGCTGAAAATGTCCTAGGAAAATATTAAGCCGGTTTTAGGGCAAACAGATCCACAATAGATCCACTATTAATGCTGAGACAGCTTCTAGAAAAGGATGGGAGTATCACAGACCCATACACAATCTCTTCATAGACTTTCGACATGCATTTGACAGCGTAGAAAGAAGCCAAGTATGGAATGCCATGGCGGAGTTCTCAATACCCAAGAAACTCATTCGGATGACTAAAGTCTGTATGGAGGGTGGAATATCAAAAGTACGTGTAAATAATAAACTGTTTAACAGCTTCGAAATCAACAGAGGACTCAAACAGGGTGATGAGTTATCTCCACTACTTTTTAACCTTGTATTAGAGATAGCCATGAGGTCGGCCGAAATAAAAAATGAACTGCTATCGGTTCAAGGTCACAAGTTATTACTAGCATACGCAGATGACATTGATCTCGTTGGAGACTCCGTTCTATCCACAAAATCCATTTTCAACAAGGTGGAAGGAGCAACAAGCGAAGTAGGGCTGAGGATTAATGAAGAGAAGACGAAATATATGTGTATAAATAGAACGACACGAAGAGACAGGATAGGGCAAAATGTGACGGTCAACACATTCAATTTCGAAAGAGTACAACGTTTTAAGCATCTGGGGGCCGTATTCACAGTTGACAACGATGTTACTGAAGAAATAAAAGACAGAATCCAATCAGCAAATCGCTGTCTATTCGCACTGGATAAGCTTATAAAATCAAAAAATCTTACAAGAAGTTCCAAGATCAAAATCTATAAATCCATCGTCAGACCTGTACTAACATATGGTTGCGAAACGTGGACCATGACCAAATCAAACGAAGAAAAGCTCAGACGTTTTGAACGAAAAATGTTTGGACCCCACCACGACATTAACACACCACACACCTGTTAACACAACCTGTCAACCACAAACTAGTATAGGATCAGAACCAACTTCGAATTAAAAGACCTCTACAAAGACACCAATATTGTCCAAGAAATTAAATCACAGCGACTAAGATGGGCAGGCCACATGCACAGACTTCATAACGAGAGACTTGTAAAGACTGGTATGGGAGGAGATTCCTACAGGCAAAAGACCACTCGGACGTCCCAGAATGCGATGTAGAGATAACATTCAAGCAGATCTCCGAAACATGGACATCCCATTTGACCCTAGGTTGATGGAAGACCGAAGAAATTGGAAGAAAGTTGTACAGTCAGCCAGGACTAGCGTTGCCAGGTGTCCCGATTTGCGCGGGACGTCCCGATTTTCAGGGGTCTGAGGACGCGTACCGATTTGTAGCTGATCGGGACACCAAATGTCCCGATAAATTTCACCCATGAAAACCAATTTCAGCATTACTTTCAGTGAATTTTATATGTAACTATGTTATAAAAACCAAGGCACTCCTAAAGGCGACAATATCGAATGAAAAATATAATTTACTTAATCTACAATTTTATTTTGTAATTTCGTCTGATTATTATTATGTAGGATTAAATACGGATTATGAAAACAACTTGTAGTCCAGTAAATGAACGGGAAATACGGCGATACCGTGTAATTTTCAGGGTCAACTCCAAATTGCATGAAAATTTGAACTTAGGTTCTACTCAAAGTTGAACTTCTGCCGTTGGTTGCTTTTACTCGGGAGGTGACAGTCACCCCTAGTCGGGGGTGAAAACATGCTCGTTTAAAATAAGTATAACTTAGTTAATATTTTTCGAGTTATTTGCGATTGAAAATGTTTATTTTTTCTACAAACATATCACGTTTTTAGGCGGTTTTTCACAAATAACCAAAAAAGTAAGTATTTGATTGAAAAAAATATTCTTAGCAAAAATGTAGCATATAAAAAAATGAAAAAAAAAATGTGAACTCGTAAAGTCTATCGACCCAGCAAAAGCAAAGTTGTAGCTCATGAAAAATATGTTCTTATTCATCAAATTCTAAATCAAAGATTTCAACGTGAAACAACCAAAAAATGAAGCACTTTTCGGGAAAAACCCATTAAAACTTTTTTAAAGTGTTTAATAAAGCTTTATTTTTGTGTTTTGAAAAAGTTTTTAGCATCAAAACTAAGCGAGTTATGCTCAAAATCAAGTTTTTTTTTGGTAAAAAAAATCGTGAAAATCTCCTATTTAGCACCCCAAATGAAATTAATCGTTACCGCTTTACAAACAATTTACTTTTCTTATGTATTTTTTATATGATCTATAAGTTTCATCGGTTTCAAGGGCTTATTTTTGAAAAAATCATAGTTGAAAGGGCCTGATGGAGTCACTAATCACGAGTGTATGCAAAATATGAACAGATATCTTAACCAATTTTTGTCTTACAGAAAAACAAAATGAAACTATCATATTTATAAAAGCAAAACCTACATTTTTTTTACTCCTTGAGATTTTTCGTATCACTAATACTTTTCAAGTTATTTTGAAAAAAAAAGCATTTTTTCGTATAAACAATAGGTACACATATAAAGTGAATGTTAGTGCGGTAATTTTTTTATATTGCTAAATAGGGAGAGATTTTCACGATTTTTTGGTTTTAATGCTAGAGACTTTTATATAAAAAAATAAAGATTTTTTAAACACTTTAAATAATTTCAATAAGTACTTCCCAAAAATTGCTTCACTTTTTGGTTATTTCACGTTGAAATATTCAATTTGGAATTTGACGAATAAGAACGTATTTTTGATGAGCTACTACTTTGCTTTTACTGGTTTTATAGACTTTCTGAACACACAAGTTTTTTGTTTTTTATAAGCTACATTTTTGCTAAGACAATTTTTTTCGATGAAATACTTCTTGATTTTGCGAAAAACCGTCAGAAGAAGTGGTTTTCTTTATACAAAAATAAACATGTTCAATCGCAAATTACTCAAAAAGTATTGACTTGGTTAAAAAAGTCTATAGAAAAAAAAATTGCTTAGAATTAGTCAATTTATCCATTTTGGGACTTATTTCAAACGCGCGTTTTTTCAAACCCGAGAAGGGGTAACTGTCACCCCCCAAGTAAAAGTAACCGACGGTACAAGTTCAAATTTGAAGTAGACGGTAAGTAGAATCTTACGACGGTAAGTAAAACACTCCAAAACAGTTATTTACTGGGCTATTGTTGTTTATTTGTCCCGATCTACAACCCTAAATCCCGATTTGGTTTACCTTATGTACCGATTTAAAAGAAATCGGACCTGGCAACACTAGCCAGGACCCACCCAGGTTTGCAGCGCTACGTGATGATGATGAGTTAACTTCTCATATTACTTTCTTTTTCTTTTGAATTATTGTATTCATTAACCTTTATATTTTGTGCAAGCTATAAGTTACGCTGTATTTTCGTCGATACATTTTTAATTGATACGTTTTATCCTAGGATTCGCCACCCTGTGTGTTCCAGTATTAAAAAAATGATTGTAAGCGTATAATGTACTTGTAAGATTAATGAATATAGATAGAAAAGCTATTAAAGCAAACAAAATATCTGGTTTCTTTTAATCTCCAATCAATTATCAACTGCACCCGGCTTCGCTAGTCACTAATAACTTTTTTTTCAAAAATTCTTCGCACGTGCTTATCTGTTTTTATATCTTCCTGTTTGTGTACAGCACTCTGATGTTTGTATGTGTATACCATTCGGGGCCTAAGGCGCATACTAGTGATATGTTAATACGTCCCTTGAGTTCCCATTCATTTTTCACAACTCGCTGTGAAGGTTGTAAAATATTTTTGTGTGAGAAATGTATTTCCTTTCGAAAAGTCAGCGTTCGCTGAAAGATGACTGGTTTAAAGTTTGTTTCAGGATGTTGGGAGAATAAATTAAAAGAGTTTTATTTTGTAAGGTTCTTTTAATGCGTGAATATACGTCTTCATGTAAGTTTTTTATGTTTGTTGACAGATTTGGTATATTTTTAAAACAAGATTTCAAAGAAAAGGTGAGTTTTAGAACTTCACAAACACCTGGTTTTGAGAAATGTTTGATGTTTAGAGAAACAAGATTATTTCTGTCCCAGTTATTAATTATTATTTCAGATTTAGCCATATAGTGCAGTCGCTGAAGGTGGATATGAGCTATTACCTCCGATTTCGTTGAACCTCCATCGATTTGCTGGAAAATTGGTGAGGATTATAGGATATCTTAAGGAACCAAGGTGACATAATGCAAACTTGCGCTTTTACCCTGGGGGGTGGATGTCGCCCCTTCTCGAGGGTGAAAATTATTTTATTAAAAATAATCCCATAATTCGATAGAGGGACAAATTCTAAGCAAAATTTGTTATATAAAGTTATTAAAATGAATCAAAACTTTTTGAGTTATTAAATATCAAAGATTTTAATTTTTCGTGAGAAAAATGCATGTTTTTAACCGATTTTTTATAAATAACTCAAAAACTATAAGTTTTTATAAATAAGTCATTATTACCAAAGTTGGAGCTAATAAAAAATTAAATAAACCTCTTACTAAAAAAACCTTTTAATGTTAACTGAAAGTAAGTTATAGATAATTGAATGTATATTTTTTTCGGCGAGTACCCATGTCTAAGTATTCAAGCTTAACCCTGCTGTCCCGTTCGAGTCAACTACACAAATGTACTGTTCGGGTCAATATGACCCAACTATGGTTTACGCTCCTTAGTCGAAATCAAATAAGCTAATGGTGATAAATAAAGCTTTATTAACAAGAAATTATGGTTAATTAAACAAAAATTATGTTGTTAATGTAAATTAAACCTTATCAACAGAAATAAAAGGTATTCTTTTCTTTCAAAAAAGCCTAGTAACAAATATCTACAGAAATTTAATTCAGTTTACAACTGGGACAGTAATAAAAAGAATGGATTTTACAAATATGTTTATGATATATACAACATAATAGTTAGTCTTGTTATCGTTTTTAGGGCAAGTTTACAGCGTGCTCATTTAGCAGGCGGAGTTAGATTGTCCATAGACAGTTCACTAGCATTTCCATCTTGTTTCTGCTCGTGTCCTTTTTACCAGTTCGTGAGAGCCTTTAGTTATTGTTATATCTTTTCTGGAAATGATGACTGGTTTCATTAGTTTTTCCCAATTCCTTAAGAAAAATTCGTCGTTTTCTCAGTTTATTGGTATTCCATTTTATTGATGTCCATAACACGAACGCGTTGTAGACAGAAATGTCCAGCAGATTAAAAAAATATTCATTGGCCAGCGATTTATCTCTTCTCAGATGTATACCTGCCAACAAGCTAATCTAGAGTATCCACTGCTTCCTTATTGGAATTGTAATCTAAAATAATTTGGGGCTTTTTCATTTGATGAAAGTGATGCATGATGCAAAGTACTCATAAGAACAACATTTTTATTATTTTTAAGAATATTGTCAACAACAGAGGTATCATGCGTGAAGCAAAAAAGAATAGATATGAACTTCTTTATTCGCGATTTTTGCTGAAAGCTCCGGTTTATTTTACTTATAGTCCCCGGCATTGTATCTACTTTGTTTTAGAAGAAATTGTCCTAAATTTTACGATGTAAAATAGTTATTACACGTAATATTGTGGCCTTCCAAATCACTACTCAAGTCACACGTCACACGAATTCCTGTATAGATCTGCATTTTGAGAGCAAAGAAGTTTTACTGTTTATAATAATTACATACAACCCAAATGTTGTGCCATATTCCGCTGGCTTGCTTGGAATGTACCATATGAAGGGAGAGCGGCCTCATAAAGGCAACTATAGTTGCTTATCGACGGTAACATTTTCATGAGACTTAAAACATTATGTTTCCTAAATTTCACATATTGCAGCAAGTTTATCAAAACCTCTCCTATCCTGTCTAGTAGTTTTGTTATCAAAACGTGTTACTTGCAAACTTTATGTAAATACATCAAGCGACATTTTTGAGAAATATACTACTACTCGTTTCCTCATTCCACAAAATTTTTAGTTTATTCACCAAGGGACTTATAAACTCGAGCTAAAAATAAAAGACTAATGTATGCTTGGAAACCAACGTTATTCATGTCTTTCCAGTTGGTTCCAAAGACCGTCCATGTTGGTCATATTCATAATTTGGTTTGCAACATCGTCCAGCTATACTACAGTTTATTTTACAAGTTCTAGCTTGCAGAAACCTGTGTTTATTTACAGACGTATCCGGCTGACAAACACACAGGTACTGCCAAATATAGAATACTGCCAACTAAACACACATACACAGGAAATTTTTAACGGTATAAATAGGCGGGTCATATTGACCCGAACGTACCCTAGGTAACAATTTGATTTTTATCAAAAAAATCAGGAAGTTGATTGTTTGTCTCATATGCAATTGAAAGACCTCATATTAGGTAATAAAGTCACGAAACACCAAATCGTTACGCCGCATAATAATTTGTAAAATAAGAAATAAATTATTTTTTGGGTCAAATAGACCCGAACAGGACAGCAGGGTTAAATAACGGGAAAATGATGCATTGTATAACATAAACTTATTAAACATTTGGCAAAGTAGTTAGAGAAATATCTATCAAATGAGTCCCCGAACAAGTTGATAGCATTAAAATTTATGCTCCAAAGATGTTTCAAAATTTATCTTTTAAAATTTTTTCCAAAATAAATTATTGTTCATTTTTAAATAACTCCATTAATTTTAAGAATATCAGATTTACCTAAAAACCGTTTGAAAGATAATTCCAAGGGCAATTAAACAACGTTGAATTTAATCTTTTAAACCACTTACTTTTTTAAAAATTAGAGGTTAAATGGCCCCGGTTACATGGTTCTCGCAGCAAAATTTAAGATTTAAACGTTTCTATCTCGGTTGTTTTTTACCCTACAGAAATAATAAAAAGGTAAAATATTTGACACAGAAAAAAATTTTGGTTTATATCAATTTTTACGTATATTAAGTATTTTTGGAGTTATTATCAAAAGAAAACGAAAATTACGATCATTTTAAAAATTCAAATTTTTTGAAATTATACCTTTTTTTCAAAAATTTTCATTCTAAACCGGTCAAAATTGTTGAAATCATTACTTATGCTAATTTAAAGAAATTATTGTAAGGATTACTATGAATTTTAATTTTTGTGGAAATGATGTCTTCTTCTCTTCTTCTTAGCCTTCTATCGTCCACGTTTGGACATTGCAACATATTTCCAATTCGTTCCGGCGATGAAAATGATGTATGTTTTATTTTTCACTTTTTCCTAAAAAATTAGAAAAGTTTCTCTTATTTTCATCATAACTTGCTTAATTTTAATACTATTGACTTCTTCTGAAGCTCAATTGATAGGTAATCCGAAGTGTTTTGACAAGTGCTTAACAGGTATATTTTATAAAATGCATAGTTTTCCCGTTATTTAAGCTTGAATACTTAGATTTGAGTACTCATCGAAAAAAATTTACATTCAATTACCCATAACTCACTTTGACTTAACATTACTTTAGTTCTTTAAGTAAGAAAGTGTATTCAATTATTTATTATCTTCAATTTTGGTAATTATAACTTTTTTGTAAAAGCTTATAGTTTTTGAGTTATACGTGAAAAACAGCTTTCAAGCATGCATTTATTTATGAGAAAATAAAATCTTTGATCCTCAATAACTCAAAAAGCACTTATTTATGTTAATAACTTTATATAAAAAATTTTGCTTAGGATTTGTCCTTATATCGATTTATGGTATTATTGTTGATAAAATAATTTTCACCCCTTGGGGGTGGCTTCCACCCCCAAGGTAAAAGCGCAAGTTTGCATTATGTCACTTTTGTTGCTTGAGGTATCCTATAACTATTCACCAATTTTCATGAAAATCGATGGAGGTTCAACGAAATTAGAGGTGAAAACCTTCAGTGACTCCACTAATACGGCTCACACTCCCTCTAATGGGAAAATTGACTCATCCCAGATACCTACGGTATCAAAAGGATTGAGGTCTGGTGGAACTCTTTCCTTGTTTTCGAGCCCTAGGTGACTTGGTATGCAGGTGTATCTCCCAAAAATTTTCTTCTGGAAGTATACACTTCTGGCCGTCGCGAGTAGTACAGCTTAAAGGCGGGTTGACATTACTAGTGAATAACGAACGTGGCTCACGCTTACCTATTTTGCCCGTGCTATTGTCAGATATTTTATTATCTATTTTCAAACTCGAGCAGTACATTTGTATTTACGCAATGCATAGATACAAATGCATTGCTCGAGTTTGAAAATAGATAATAAAATATCTAACAATAGCAGGGGCAAAATACGTAAGCGTGAGCCACGTTCGTTATTCACTAGTAATGTCAACCCGCCTTTATGCATGGTCTTATAAAGATGTTTATTGAGACCCAGCTTTGTTATGCTTTCGAGGAGGGTCTTCGGAATGACTCCAGTAGTAGACATAATAATCGGTATTGTCTGGATACTTTGCATTCTTCATATTGGCGCTACGAATACCCAGAGAGCATCCCCCATTCGCAGGGAGTCGCGCCTGATAGAAGAACTGACAAAAAACTCCCACAGGTTATTATTTTATTATTTAGCCATACGGCTCACACTCCCTCTAAGGGGAAAATTGAGTCATCCCAGATACCTACGGTATCAAAAGGATTAAGTTTTGGTGGGACTCTTTCCATGTTATCGAGCCCTAGGTGACTTGGTATGCAGGTGTATCTCCCAAAAATTTTCGTACACTTCTGGCTGTCGCGAGTAGTACTACAGCTTTCTACATGGTCATATAAAGATGTTCATTGAGACCCAGCTTTGTTATGCTTTCGAGGAGGGTCTTCGGAATGACTCCAGTCAGTGCCGGATTTACCAATTTTCCGCCCTACGCCAGTTAAAAAATGCCGCCCTTAGGTTAGCTAGGTAAAAACAGCAATAAAACCAGAATTTTAAATTTAAATATTTATTTTCACAACTATATGAACTATAATAATATTATATTAGTTTTCGCCGGGATTTCATAGCCGCAAACGAGTTTATAATATTATCAAAATCTAAGCTTGTTGTCAAATCAGATTCTATCGTCAAAATTGTCAATGCATTTAATCGCTCTTGTTCCATTGTTGATCTTAAATACGTCTTTAATCGTTTGAGGGTAGAAAATGAGCGCTCCGCCGAACAAACTGTGACAGCCATAGCAACAAATATACGTAGGGCGATTTCAACGTTGGGGAAAACTGCTTCCAAATTGTATTGTCGAATGTGCGAGAGCATATTTGATAAAGTGCATTTTTCGTATTTTATGTCTGTTTCTTTTAACAGTTCCGAGAAATGCAAACATTCTGTTGGAAACGCATCCTCCAGATCGTCCTTATAACATTCCTGTAGGTACCTGGCACTTTTGATTAACTGTTCTTGCGAACTTTCTTTTATAACGTAAAAGAATCCAAATTGTTTGAAAACACTGTCATATGCTTCATATCTTTTGTTCAGTTCCATTGAAACCCTATCAAGTATAGAAAAATATGTGTCCACTTTTAGCTGTTCCCTTCCTGTCAGAATTGTGTCACCATCCCTATTTTCATCTGGGAAAAGTTTACGTCTCCGATTTCTTTGATGATCATCATCGTATCTTTCATCCATAATATTTTTGGCTTTGTCAATGTACGTTTCAAACATGGCAGTATTTCGCAAAGATTTGACAAAATTTATCAATGATAAAAAGAGTCTAGTTACGTCGCCAGTATCGATATCGACGCCCTGAAGAGTTTTGTTGGTTTTATGGAAACGCTCTAATATCACTTCCCAAAAAACCGACATGAAGGCACATTCGAAACGGTTTAAGCGACGTTTAAGCCCAGCTGCCTCCGTTCGAACCGTTGGTTTTTCTGAAACCGCTTCTTCAATTGTTGTCAAAGCATTTAAATAATTGCTCCAGCTCCCGCGTAAGCTCATTAAAGCATCATGGCGTGCAGACCATCTTGTTCCGTCGACCCGTTTTGGAACTTTAGCGCCGGGTTTTAAATTGGAAAGTAGAATTTCCCAACGACGAGTAGACGCCGAGAAAAAAGTATATAGGCTCTGCACCGTTTCAAAAAACCTTACAGCCTCTCCGGCACATTCGGCAGCGCAGACGCCAACCAAATTCAATGAATGGGCGGCATATGGTAGGTAATCAGCGAGCGGGTTGCGTTTCAAAATCCTTGCTTGTAAACCACTGTAACAGCCGGACATATTACTAGCGTTGTCGTAGGACTGACCTCGACAATGTTTTAATTCCAAATTGTGCTTCTCCAATTTAGAAATTACAGCATTTTCCATATCTTCAGATTTATGTCCCACATTTGGCAAAAAGCCAACGAAGCGCTCTACTGGTTTTCCATTTTCTGTAACATATCTGATGATTACGGATAATTGATCAATATGTGCCATGTCGGGTGTTGAGTCAATTATAATTGAATAGTATTTTGACTTTCCAATTTCGGACATAATGTGATTCAGAACCTCAGTCGACATTAAGTCGATAAATTCTTCACATATTGTAGATGAGAGGTATGACGTTTTACCACTTCCCGGATTTCCGTGCTGAGATACATGCGTGGCTAAAAACAGATCAAATTCCGCTATGAGCTCCAGACACATCATGAAGTTTCCGTTGTTTGGATTGCCGAATTTTTCAACTGTTCCTCTAAACGGTAAACCTCTGGAAGCCAATTTTTTAGTCACTGCAACCACCCGCTTTAACACTTTTCGCCAGTAATCTTCTTCGAGTCTTATTTGCTGACACAGCAATGAATCAATTTGGTTTTGCTTTTGTTGACGCCGCAATAAGGTTACTTGGGATTTGGCGTGTTCGTGGGAGTTTTCATGTAAATTCAAAATTTTATTTACATTACTCCAATCATTTACGCCATCAGTGGCCATTTTTGAGGTTCCTCCGAAAAGACGACATGGAATGCAAAACAGGGATTTCTTTGATGGTGAATATATTAAGTATCTACGAGGTTGTTCTTCCTCATTGGCAAGTTTCCGACGGAAAACGTTCTTAGTAAGATACCGTGTCTTATTGCCAATAACAGTTTTTGTTAGTGAAAAATCCTCATCTGTATTTTGGCATATTTCATTTAGTAAGGACAACAAATAATCGATAGTAGCATCGTTGGCCTTCCATTCGGCAGGGTCGTTACTGATAACTGCTTGTAAACATTGTGGATTTACTGAAGCTGATGCACATGCAGATGCTTCTATTTTAGATTCTGACCCTAGAACAATAAAATATGCGAATATGCCTCTAAACTAAAAATTTGCATTTTGATAATCGAAGATGGTATAATATTGTAAAACTTTCATAAATAAAATTTTACATCAAACATTTTTTTGTAACTCTACTGATTAAGGATTTATGAAGTCATTTCAAAATTGTAATTTTTTTATTTTCCCCCATATCATAAACGAGATGGTAATTTTAAAATTTGTGTTTACCGTTTTAAAGTTACCCCCAATGATTTTTTTTGATAGGACTAACAATTATTAACAGTTACGTACGAAGAAACGAAGATACCATATAAGTGTCGAAAATTGAGAAAATGATGTTTCATTTCAGCCCAAAATATACAGGGCAATCAGAATCAGGGCATTCCATTTAAATGAAAATTTAAAATATGCCAAAGAGCCAAAGAGATGCCCAAAGAGTCAAAGAGTAGCAATGTAGTTAAAAAGCACATTTATTCACATAATGACATAATCGATACTCACTCTCACTTGGCTCCGTGTCCATCGCTTCCGCATTATCTGGTGGTATAGGTACAGCAGACACAGCAGTAACAGTCTCCGATTCCGAATCCGAATCATGTGTTTGCGCTTTGGAAGTTGTAGTTGTAGGTTTAATTAAAAAATAGTTGTTTAATTTTTTTGTTTTGTCTAAAACTGCATGAAGTTTTCTCCGCTTTTCCTCAGCAAGCGTCTTGTATTGCGCTCCACTTAATCGTTTTCGGCCGTCACTCATAGTGTTGAAAATTTTGCGACACTGGACTCGACACTTTAAACAGTTTAAATTAACTGACTGGCATGAACAATATTGAATATTGTTACGACTTTTACCCGTCGTATTTTCCGTGGGTTCTTCGTTCTTCAATAAACCAACAACTCACTTTAAAACTTTAAACTACTACTTTATTTCAACAAGTCCACTTATAAGTATAACAATACTTGCACTATTTACCTACTAATATTTACAGATTTCTAATACTCAATACTCTTCACTCTTCTACTTCTTTACAAATAATAACTAATAACACTTACTTAACACTATCTCACTACTAAAACCACTCTGTCTAGCCAATCTGTCTGCTAGTCACTCTCTCACTCATATCTTCAACTGTCGGGTGATAGCACACAGCACACAGCTGTAACTGTTCGCTTTATATACCTACCGGCAGGGTTTCCTGAATGTTCTAGGAATTTCCAGTAGTTAAGTAGTTTACTAGAAAAATCGAGACGTTCACTTACGACTTCCTTTGACTACTATCAGTAGCGCGGCTCTTATCTAAAGCGGCTTCTTTGCGGCAATCGCGCGGCAGATAAGCGGTATCCTTTTGTTACAGTCAGATAAAATAATCATTCCCAACAATTGTACTTCTGCCCGACCATGTTACGGCGGGGCGGAGACTTTAGATTTCATTGGAAACCTACCAAACATTCATTCATTTTTAGCTGTATTATACGTAAAATAGATTTTGGGTGATGGCCCCGTATATAATTTCAGTTTAAGAGTTTTCCTGATAATTGTTTGAAATTTTGCCGCCTCCCCAGTTTTGCCGCCTTACGCCTAGGCGTAATTTGCGTAATGGGAAATACGGCACTGACTCCAGTAGTAGACATAATAATCGGTATTGTCTGGGTACTTTGCATTCTCCATTTATTATTATTATTATTATTATTCTCAGTTTACCTTCGGTCTATATAATATTACAATCTGGTTTTCATTTCGTATAATAAGCAATTTTTGAAACTAAGACTACAAAAAACTTTTATTTTGGCCAATGCCAATGATATCCTTTGCGTCAAATGAAACATGAAAATGATTTAAATACTACTAAAATACAAACTTCTAAGTACTATACAGGGTGTTTGGTAAAGAATGGGCCATAGCTTATCCTTAGATTCCTGAGATGAAAATAGGTCGATTTAAGCTAACTTACCTTAGTACAAAAGTTGTTAATAACCGACATACAGGGTGTCAAAGTTAAACGTTTATTTTATTTATTTTTGAATATTTCCTGACAGGCATGGGACAACGACATAAAATTGTGGTGCTGGTATTGTACAATCTAATAAATTATGTTAAACAAACGTTTCTGGCTACTACCAGAGGCGTACGACGGTGGAACGTGAATGGTTGACCCTTCCCAAATTCTACGCCACTGGCGGAATTGCTATTTTAGTGCAATTTTTTGATTCTCCAATACTTTCTATGTGAATAACATACGCTTCATTAGTAACGATAAAGCCATTAGTTTTCGAGATATTTGAAGCTAAAAACGAAGGAGCATAATACATTAATCAAAATAAGTGCGCCTTTTCATTGTTAACTTCAAATATTTCGAAAACTAATGACTTTATCGTTACGAATGAAGAGTATATTATTTGCGTATATTATATTATTAGAGTATATTATTAAGAAAGTATAATCTAAAAACTATGCTAAAATAGCAGTTTCGTCAGTGGCGTAGAATTTGGGAAGGGTCAATCATTCACTTTCCCCTGTCGTACGCCTCTGGTATTAACCACAAATGATTATTTAACATAATTTAGTAGAGTGTACAGTTCCTACACTTTCTGCCAGGTACCATAAGGATATGTCAAATAGTTTTATGGTACCGGGCACACATAGTTCTTAAAGTTTTAAATAAAGAATAAATTATTTAAAAAAAAGAATACTTTAAAATATTTTGACATATCCATGTGATACTTGACAGAAAATGCAGGCACTGTACACCCTACTAAATTATGTTAAATAATCGTTTCTGACTACTACCAGAGCCGTACGACAGGGGAAAGTGAATGATTGACCCTTCCCAAATTTTACGCCACTGATGAAACTACTATTTATCATAATTTTTAGATTCTCCAATACTTTCGATGCAAATAATATACTCTTCATTCGTAACTATAAAGTCATTAGTTTTCGAGATATTTGAAGTTAAAAATGAAAAGCCACACTTATTTTGATTAATGTGTTATGCTCCTTCGTTTTTCGTTTTTAGCTTTAAATATTTCGGAAACTAATGGCATTATCGTTACGAATAAATATTTTGTTTTTTACATAGAAAGTATTGGAGAATCAAAAATTTGCGCCAGTGGCGTAGAATTTGGGAAGAGTCAACCATTCACGTTCCACCGTCGTACGCCTCTGGTAGTAGCCAGAAACGTTTGTTTAACATAATTTAGTAGATTGTACAATACCAGCACCACGTACCAAATTTCGTGTTGTTGTCCCATGCCTGTCAGGAAATATTAAAAAAAATAAAAGTTTAATTATGACACCCTGTATTAAGGTTATTATCAACTTTTGTACTAAGGTAAGTTAGCTTAAATCGATCTATTTTTATCTCAGGAGTCTAAGGTTAAGCTATGGCCCATTCTTTACCAAACACTCTGTATGTTGCTTTAATATCTAACACTGGATGTTAAACTAGATTAATGAGCTTCGAGCTCTTGAGTCTTCTTGTTGAGCCCATGTCGTCAAGTAGCTGCTGACCCTTAATATTCAATTAATTATGAAACCTTTTCCTGCTGTATACCTGAAAATATTGCCATCTTAACTGCCCATTTTAACCCAGGTCCTTATGGATATTTTTATTTCTCTTACACCAGGGATTTTCTTTGTCTTTGCGTACCGTGTCCAAATTTTAGGCGTGGGTAGCTTTTATTTCACAAGCATTGACAAAGGTTTCGGAGCCATGAATATTTCGTCCTACTAATTCCTCTTTTTCCGTCGATCTTTCCGTTGAGTATTAACTGCACTATCCAGTATCTGCTACCTCTCACTATGGGTCGATTTCTCATACCTGCGGTAATCTATGGTTCAGTTGAACCAGGATCAACGGTGATCTTCGGTTTTGTTTGGAATGCATTTCTTATTGCAGGTTCACGTCAGTGCTCGTTCTACCGCTTTCGAGAAATGCCAATAGATGGCAACAGGTAAAAACTGTCGCCATTTTCAACTACCTTTTTTATGCTGTTTTTGAATAAAGTTAAATTTAAGTATTTATAGTCAAATAGTCATTTTAATAATTATAAATAAATATTATAAAAACAAAAATAATGTTATCGTTTATAGTTAGGCTTAATATAATAAAATAGGATATATTTATATGTATTATGACAGCGTTTCGTGTTAATACAACGCATGCGTAGTCCATGAAATCATCTGAACTGAGTTCTGAAATCTTTGAATGACCGAATTCCACCGTTCAAACATTGGGCGCGTTCACCAGATGCAAACGTTGGCAATCAGTTTGCGCTTTATGGTTCTGAACGACTTGCTAACGTCAAACATGTTTGGAAAGCGGTCGCCATTTTTGCAAACATAAGATATTTAAGTTGAACTTTGCAAACGTGTTGAAATATGGCGGGAATTTAAATTGTATATATTGTAAAATATATTGATAAGGGATTTATATATAAAATAAAGGCTACTGAAGACATTCTGCTACGTTATTATCTATTAAATAAATTTTCTTTTTTCCTTTAATAAAAAAAATAAATTCAAAAACGTATTTATTGAGAAAATTTATTTTAGGTTACGTTCAAACCAAGCAAGCAAAATGTCAAATTTTAACCTAAACAACCAACCGTTCAGTTCGCTGTCAACAAGTTAAGAATCAAAGCGCAAACATTTGTGAATGTGTTTGAATCTGGTGAACGCAGTCATTGTTTAAGTTTAAACTGCCATCGGTTAAACGTGCGAGTTGAGAAAGACGATTTTGACTTTAAACTGACGTTTACTAGAAGTTCAGGTTAAACTGGAGTTGAACTCGATATGAGAAATCGGCCCTATATGCCCCAAGTTTTCTCCTTTTTATCACCTTTTTCAAGTCACTTTCGCCTATTCTGTTTAAGACTTCTACGTTTGAAATGCGTTGAATCAATAATATTTAGAACATTCTACGATATGACCACATATCAAAGGTTTCTGTTCCAGGTTTTACATGCATATAATACATGCATAGTAATACAGTGTACACATGTAGGTATGTACGTACACATAATATTTTAGGAACTTGATTCTTAGTTGTAAATACAGCTGAGAATTGCGCAGTATAGATCTAAGGTTCATAAATGCTCCCCTTGCATTTATGAAACTTAGAGTTCAATTTTCTTCATCAGGATTAAGTGTCCCCTTTATCCAATATCCTAGGTATCCAAAATGGTTAACTTTTGTAATCGGAACCATTAATGAAAGTTGCGTAGGGTCAACATCTTCTTTGAAGACCACAAGTAATACAACCACAAGTAACTTTGTCTTTGATGTATTTATGTAAATCTGTTATTGGAGCATTCTCTAGTGACTCTATCTACAGGGTGATTGATTAGTGGGGTAAAGCTCAATAGATTCGCTATAGTAATAGATAGCAATAAAAGTTAATAACAAAAATTTTAGCCACCTTTGAGCTTCACATTTCAAAATTAGTTAGAATGTTATAGGGTGTTCGATAACACAGTGGCAGACCAAACTTATGTTTTTTCTAAATGGAACACCCTATATTTTATTTTAAATTCGAAATCTTTTTAACTTCTCCATCACAAAAATATAAAGGTTTGTTATGTTATACAGGGTATTTCCAAAGTTATAACCAATTTTGTATGAAAATCGTAACAAATTCAACTCGCTGTATAAATAAAAATAAGCACAACAGCAATAAATTATATTAATGCCATATTTATTATTTATTGTCAAAATTTTCAAGAATTATTGTCATTGCTAATTTTCTTTATATCAAATACAGGGTGAGTCAAAACGCAAGTAAATTATTTTCTCAGTAATGTTAAATGGAACCCTGTATTTTATATCATTATTGAAAAGTAACATTACCGTACTTTAATTTTTATATAACATTCCTCATGTCCAAATTTACTAGTTTTCGAGATATTTTCATTTTTCAGAGCAAATTAGTTTAGGTGTATAAATTTATCTAAATTTTAAGTAAGCCATGACTGAATTGACAATTGACGATTACTGATTATCAATCCGGTAATCAATGTAACAATGTAGCAAATAAAGAAATAAAAATAATTTATTAGTAATACATTTTCCAAAAAAAAAACCAAAACATGCAACATTTTTGAAACAATTAAAAACTACTTTTTTATGTAAATGCAACAAATAAAGAAAGAAAATTAGTAATAAATTTCACAAAAAAAAACACACAAACACAAAATACAACATTTTGTGAAGACAATTAAACACTACTTTTGTATGTAAATGTAACAATGTAACAAATAAAGAACGAAAAATAATTTATCAGTACTACATTATTCAAAAACAAAACATGTTTGAAAAAATTAGAAGCTACTTTTAATAAAATATTTTTAATATTTAATTACATAAGGTGTTTAAAATTACCTCCTAACACATTTATGCACGCCTAAAACGATCATTGAATGAGCTACTTACTCTGCGAAGCATTTCTAAATTAACACATCAAAATACACTTTGTATTCTATTTTTCATCTCATCCCTTGTTGTTGGAGGTATTTTATAAACTTCATTATTAACGTAACCCCAAAAAAATCAGTCCAGTTTATTAAATTCTGGTGATTTGGGTGGCCGCGCTACTGTCCATTGAAAAATGAAAATATCTCGAAAACTAATAAATTTAGACATAGGGAATGTTATTTAAAAATTAAAGTACGGTAATGGTACTTTTCAATAGTGATATAAAATACAGGATGCTCCATTTAAAATTACTGAGAAAATAATGTACTTGCGTTTTGACTCACCCTGTATTTTATATAAAGAAAATTAGCAATGTCAATCATTCTTGAAAATTTTGACAATACGTAAAAAATATGGTATTAATAAACCATTGCTATTTTGCTTATTTTTATTTATACAGGGAGTTGAAGTTGTTACGATTATCATATAAAATTGGTTATAACTTTGTAAATACCCTGTATAACATAACAAACCTTTATACTTTATACTTTACTTATACTTATACTCATACTTTACTTATACTAAACCCTTTATATTTCTGTGATGTAGAAGTTAACAGGATTTCGAATTTGAAATAAAATATAGGGTGTTCCATTTTAAAAAACATAAATTTGGTCTGCCACTGTGTTATCGAACACCCTGTAACATTCTATCTAATTTTGTAATGTGAAGCTCAAAAGTGGCTAAAATTTTTGTTAAAGGGGTTTCATTTATCATAGAACGTTTTAGCTCTAAAAAAGGCATCATCAGTGCTGTTACAGGCATGTTAAAATGATTCATCAAAAATACATACCTAGGTTAAAACCCTTTAATTATTTACTAATGGCTGGTTGCACAAACAGATCTTAAGCTCAAAGCGTGCCTTAAGCTCGACTTACGAAAAATATGTATGGCACCATTGAGTCATAAATCAATTTTCAGCTTGCTGCAATGGATTGCCATGTGGATTGTTTAGATAAGAATCGAAAATTATGATGCAACGTACAGTTGAGTCCCTGAATCTTTACCCGTGCGTCATCATTTAAAGCATACGAAATAAGTCGATGATAAGTCGGAACTTGAAATTTACTAAACGCAACAGCAAGTCACTTACTGTCACTTTATGTTTCGTATGCTTTAAATGATGACGCACGGGTAAATATTCAGGGACTCAACTGTAAGTAAGACTTAAAGCGTCCCTATCTATAAGTTGTGCTGGGCTGAGCTGGAGCTTAAAATTTGTTGGTGCAACGGAGCATAAATGTCTTACGTTGACATAATAAATGAAAAATCTAAAGGATGGATACAATCCCTAAGGATATGGTCCTTGGGTATTATATGACTCCCACGAGGCACGAGTATTCACGAGTTGCAGATGATAGAATGTCATTCACCAGATATTCACCACCAATATATCACCTGGAAATATATCAATAATAAACGCAACTCTCATGTTCTATGTACCATCGAGTATGTGCTATGGTAATGAAACAAGTGAGAATGGTTTAGATATTGTTAATTTATTTGTTAGGTTCTTTTCAACTGTCTACAAAAAGGAAAAAAATAAATCAGGTTCCTGATTTTAAGCACGAAAATAATGTTGGTACTTATTTAATTAGTGTTAAGGATATTATTGATAAGATACAGAATAATCCATGGAAACAGCAACGGGTCCGGATGGTATACCAATGTATTTTATTAAAAAATGTATATTCACTCTTGCAAAACCTATTCAGTTATTATTCAATATGTCATTAACTTCTTCTATATTTCCCGATTTTTGGAAAGTGAGTTTTTTAAAGCCCATTTTTAAATCTGGTAAAAATAATAATGTTGAAAATTACAGGGCGGTTTGTTTGCAGTCTGAACTACCAAAGTTGCTTGATTTTTTTGTTAACCAGATGTTAACCTACGACTGTAAAATTTAATTGTCGGTCAACAACATGGTTTCTGTCAGAAGAAGTCTACTTGTACAAATCTCATTTTGTATTCAAACTTCATTGTTGATTCTTTGGAATCGGGTAACCAAGTTGACTCCATATTCGCTGATTTTGCCAAAGCATTTGACAGGGTGAATCATGAAATATTAATTGCTAAATTTCGTGAATATGGAATTGGAGATGATTTATTGGGTTGGATCAGGAGTTATTTAACAGATCGTTCACAAATAGTGAACTATGGTGATTTTGTTTCTGAAGCCATTAGTGTTACCTCGGGTGTTCTCACTTAGGCCCACTTCTATTTAATCTTTTTGTGAATGATATATCATCAGTAATTAATAATAGTGAATTTCTGCTGTTTGCTGATGACATAAAAATCTTTAAAACAATTAAAAATACCTTTGATATGGATGCTCTCCAGTCTGACTTACATAATTTATCTCATTGGTGTGACATCAATGCCTTGTATTTAAATCTTAAAAAAAGTGCTACAAAATTACGTTTTCTAGAAATACGAAACATCAGTTAGATAGAACATACATACTCAAGGGCGTATCAGTCACGGAAGTTAATCAAATTAGAGACCTCGGAATTACATTTGATCAGAGACTAATGTTTGATAGGCATATTAATAATATTACGTCGCGGGCTTATAGGATGCTCGGCTTTGTTCAGAGGAACTCCCAGGAATTTTCAGTATTTACTTTCAAAATTTTGTATTGTTCTCTAGTTCGGTCCATTTTGGAATATTGTAATATTATTTGGTATCCTTATTATAATACGTACATTGATCAGTTAGAACGAGTTCAGAATAAATTCCTAAGAATTTGCAGGTATAAAATGGGTTTCAATAGAACTAACTGTGATTATAACTATATTCTTTGTCAACTTAATATGAAAACTTTGGAAAATAGAGAATCTGAGTGTGAATTGCGTTTTTTACATAAAAATCTTAATGATTTTGTTGATTGTCCGGAACTGCTAGAATTAATTGTTTTTAATGTAAATTCTAGAAGAACATGTTCTTCTGACCTATTTAGACTAAAGTTTCATCACACTAATTATGGTAAAAATGAGACAATCACAAGGATGATGAAAACTGCCAATCATTTGCAAGATAGTGTTGAATTGTTTAATCCATCTGTGTCCGCATTCAATACTACTTTGAAGAAATTGTTTAATCCATCTGTGTCCGCATTCAATACTACTTTGAAGAAATTGAGACATTAATCTTATTAATACCTACTTTTAAAATAATATGTAATATATGACTACAGTTTAATATGTTAATTATAAGTATATATTGTAATCTTTTGTATGGAAAAAGGGTTCGTCCCGTTAAAAAAAATATTTATTCACATTTTAGGACAATCCAGTTTTTTACAGAGCGTTTAAAGAGCTACAGTAAATAGTTAAGAGGAGACGGTGTCGCTTTGTCTAATTCCTCGGACTTTTATACACTGTGCAAAATATATATTTTAAATATTTATAACCTATTATATAACTTGTTCTCAAATACGAAGTTATATACATAAAGCACAAATATGTTTGTTTTTAGTATACTGCATTGCTGCCAGTTATGTTCATGAAGTTGTTTTTGATATATCCCACCGAAAACTCAAGCTCGAACTTCCTGTATCACAGATAATCTATATATGTCAATACCTTTATTCTGTTATGTATATGCATTGCGGTAAATTCTAAAATTATGGCTGAAGACAATGAGTTCATGTTTCTGGATTCCGGCACACTAACATACAGACATTCAGTTGTTAATTTCCATCAAACAATGGGAGGGGAGAACATCCTGTGCACCAAGGATTATAATGCAGCAGCAAATAACGATAAAATGGTCTCGTATACACTGATAAACCCTAAATGGAAACTATTGTTGGTGGCTGAATATACACCTACCTATTTTCTTAACGTTACGTTGTTTTGGTGAATTTTAGTTAAGGTGTACACCACACAGCATGAATACAAATTATGTAATCCGGAAAACATCAAAAAGACTAGTATAATGAATAACCTAGTAACTAGTCTCTGTTTGATAAACATTTATAAATATAAAAATTAATAACTTCTTTTTAAAACAGAAAATCATCTTCACTTTGTGAGATTTTTTATTGCATCGTCTGCATAGCAGATTATTTGAAGTTGTTTTTTTTCCATTTGGTATCCTTTCTTAGTTCCTACTTTTTTATTATTTCGTCCATGATCAGGTTGCACAATAAAGGACTCAAGGAACCCCCCTGTCTTATCCTATTGCCGGCTTCAATTGGGTCAGTTAGTTCATCTTCCACTTTTAC
Organism: Diabrotica virgifera virgifera; assembly: GCF_917563875.1. Classification (NCBI taxonomy): domain Eukaryota; kingdom Metazoa; phylum Arthropoda; class Insecta; order Coleoptera; family Chrysomelidae; genus Diabrotica; species Diabrotica virgifera. The sequence continues at coordinate 269,075,915 of NC_065444.1, forward strand.
TTTTATTGTGTTGTTCCGGTAGATGATTTCGATCGTTTTAATTATTCCTAGAGGTACCTCTCTCGAGTATAACAAATGGATAACGTCCTTTAATGTGACCCTGTCAAATGCTTTTTTAAGGTCCACGAAACATAAATATGCCGGTTTGTTGTATTCCAACGATTTCACTTGAACTTGCCTCATTATAAATATAGCGTCAGTGCATGACCTTCCCGACCTAAAACCTTGTTGTTCTCCTGCTAATGGTATAATTTCATTCAATTTGTTTGTTGTCACTTTGGTTGTTAATTTTAATGTTGTGTTTAATAAGTTAATTCCTCTGTAATTCTCCGGGTTCGATTTATCTCCTTTTTTGAAGAGAGGTAGGTATTAGGATGCTTGATCTCCATTCTTGTGGGATTCTGTTTTGTTCTATTATTTTTTGCATTACTTTAGGAGTTCGTTCGATATTCTGTCCTCTCCTGTAGTCCAGAAAGCCACTGCGCATCCGCTAGGAAAAATATTCTGATTCGAATTTTTTGCACAATCTTTTTCCACCGAAAGTATAGTGCAAATGAAAGGAATAAATTCGTTATTTCGTAAACCGACGACTTTAAGGAAAAATCCCGAAACAGGTCGATTTTTATTTTTAAGTTATGATATTGTGGCATATATGGTATACTAGTGGCGTCATCCGTCTGGCCGTGATGACGTAATCGACGATTTTTTTAAATAAGAATAGGGGTCGTGTGGTAGCTCATTTAAAAGGTTCTTCAATTCTATATTTAGTAATGTAAACACTTACATAATTATTTATACAGGGTGTCCTTCTACTTCTTTTTTTGTCAAATAATTTAATTTATTAAAAATTTTTTGGACACCCTGTATAAATAATTATATAAATGTTTATATTACTGAATAGAGAATTGAAGAACCTTTCAAATGAGCTAGCACACAACCGCTATTCTCATTTAAAAAAATTATCGATTACGTCATCACGTCCAGATGGATGACGTCACTAGTATACCATATATGCCACAATATCATAACTTAAAAATAAAAATCGACCTGTTTCGGGATTTTTCCTTAAAGTCGCCGGTTTATGAAATAAATATGATATGATAATAAATAAAGAATATCTACCTACTTTGGCAACATTCAAATTTTCAGTTTTTCACATAGTTTTTGAGGGTTAAAAATGGTCGATTTCGCAATTTTTCAATTTTTAATCGCTTATATGTCAAAAACTATCATTTTTAGAGAAAAGTCACTAAAGACCTTTTCTGTTTGGAATGATCCAAAAAACCTAAAAAAACTTTTTCCATGCAAAAAAAAATAATTTTAGGAAAAAAACAAAAAAAAACGTTTAAAAAATTTTTGACCACCTTTTGGTCCTGGCAACATACAAATTTGTTAAAAGTTTTTTGAGTAAGATTGTGCAAAAACTCCAAATCAGAATATTTTTCCTAGCGGATGCGCGCGCAGTGGCTTTCTGGACTACTGGAGATTTTCTATTTTTTAATTTTCTTAATGCTTCCTGAACCCGTTGTCCTAGCTGAACGACAAACGCGACAACGCGACACGACGCGACGCGACGCGAAAATATCAAGTAATGGTTGTATTTGTGTGTGGCCTACGTTTTCGGGTTAATCAGTCTACGACAAGACGCGACGAAGTGCGAACTTGTTTTGTTCGCGACGAGACACAACGCACGCAGTGTAACATATCTAAAGTCAGTAACAGCATCTCTTCAATAGAAATTGGTTTTTGAAAATTACTTATTGACAGTTGAAACTGGGTTTAACAGCTGCAATAATATACAATCGAAAGTACACTCTTTAAACCAACGTGGATCATTTCTTAATTTCGAATATAAATGATGAAATTCTCCAAATTTATTTTGCTCTAAATATTTATATGATACTTATTGTCTTTCTTCTTCGTTTATGAAATTTTTTTAAAGCTAAGTATTTAGAATATGAATTTTCTAGTAATACTGCCGTATACTCCCCATACTGAAGAATAGGAATGAATTGACATCGTCACGTTTGTCCTAGGTTGAGCGATGAAAGGCGACGCGATGCGACGCTACATAAGCCACACGTCGCGTGAAGTACTGGTCGCATCGTATCGCATCGCATCGCAACGCGTCGCGTCGTTTTCCGTCGCTCACCTAGGACAACGGGTTACCTCTTCCTCCTCGATGTTTATTTCTTCGTTTGTCGTAACTTCGGGTGTTGGTAGTTCATTATCGTCGCCTTTAGCAAATAGTTATCGGAAGTATGCCCATGTTTCCCATTTCTCATTTTTATAAATTCTTATACAAAATTTAGATAAGAAGGTATTGATATTTTTAGATTTTTATATTACCAAAATAACCTACCAAAAATGGTACTCTCATCCATTTCCAAATTAAGTATAGTACTTTTAAACCATATTATATTCGCTAAAAATATTGTTCTAGTAACAGTCTAACAGTAATAAAAATTTTAGAATTGACATTAAAAATAAAGATAGATACTACTATATAGATAGACATGTAGATAATACTACTGTACTAAGAAAAATTTCTCTTTGGATATGATCTTAATCTTGTCATGTCACTTTTCACCTGGCAAATATCTAAATCTGTTAAGGATATTGTGGTTGTCTAGATGATTTTCGATACCTCCCCGCACAGTTAACGAGAGAAGAGAAGAAAAACGTCTAAGCCCAACGAGCAGCAATTGCATGGCAAGTGCATGAATCACGTTCACCAAGACTCGTGACCGACGATTTTTCGTCGTGACTGACCAGACGATGAGACTTCTTCTTCTTCTTGCTTCGTAGAGAATTCTTCAGAGAAGGACTTAGTTCTTAATCTTCTTTGAAGATTATAAAAATTATAAAAGTCTTCTAATGTAAAGTTAAGTTTAAAAGAACTAGAGTAAATAACAAAATTGAATACAAATGGCTGTTAAACAGTAAACTTAATTGTTTCCTAATTTTAAACAAAATTAATAGTTCCCTAAAATGTTTGGGAATAAATGTATCTTTTATATACGAAATATTTTACAATCATTTCGACAATTTATAGATCGTGCTGAACGATTTTGAAGGTAAAGATAAGTATTTTAATTATTTAGAATTAGAAAACATCATAATACGACCAGCAGTCTTGTATGGAAGCGAAACATGGACGCTAACAAACAGAGAAGTAAATAAATTGCTAGTGTTAAAACGTAAAATCGTTTAATTGATTTATTGCCCTGGCAGAAATAACTGAAAAATGAACGTAGGCGCAGGCACAATAATGAGCAGTAATCTGGGCTGATTATCGGAGAATAGGCCATTTTTGGGAAAAGTTATTTACCAGCAATTTTATTGCTGGAATCAAATCTTATGACTGTATATATTAATAATATAGGTATGCAAAGTCCGCAGATAGTGTGCTACTTTTTTATAAACAAAATGGCGCCCGAAAATCGTGTTTTTTTCAATTTTTGCTTTATAACTCCAAAGATTTTAACAATACGTCAAAAATACTCAAATAAAAATTCACCGTAATTGAACTCTGCATAGATACGTGTTTTTTTAGATTTACTTAGACGAAAAGTTTCCCCGGAAAAAGCGAGTTTTTTCAATAAAATCTTTAATTTTCAACTAAACTTTTAGATAAGTAGTTGTTAATAAATAATTAATTAACTTGGTAACAAAAAAAACCCTTTTTTTATAGATTATAATTCCAGAAGCCAATGGAAATTGAATGAACAGTTTAGCAACAACTGAATTGTTAATTAAAAATTTATGGTCGCTATAATAACGACAATAATTATGATGCATAAAAATAACTATGATTTTTTCATAAAAAGACACTATACCTATTTAATGTACTTTACAGAATGGAAATTGGGCTATTTAAGCGGCCTAAGGAATATTTTAAAATTATAAAGAATTTTTTGGCTTATAAACAAATAGAATATCTCGGTAAATATTAAACTAATTAAATTGTAAAAACGGTATTTGAAAAGCAGTGGCAGGATGCTTCTTTTAAAAGAAAAAACGTTCAATTATGATGAGTAGTTCCTGAGATGCAGCCGGTAAAAGTTGACCGGAATTTACGGCAAAGATATAAACAATAGGATCATAATTTTCAAACCATCACCTTTTTATTTTTGTCCTCTTTCTCCACACTAGTTTTCATATCCTTGAAATACTCATAACATATATTATTATAATAAAAACTATCGATAATACGTGTGAAAATTGCCAAAAATAGCAAAATTTAAATCAAAAATTAGGTTGGAGAAAATGGAACCCTCAAAGTTCAAAATCGGTATACGTTAAAAAAATGCATTTTCTCGGCTTCCCATGGAGCAATCTCGTTCATTCTTTTTTTGTTCCCAAGTAACTCGAGTAGAGCCATCGAACTAATGCATTATTAAATGTCATACTTGCTTTTGTTTTGTGATAATAATTTAATTTATTTATTATAGCACAAAATTTTAATTTGTTTAAATAAAAATTGTTTAAATAATTATACAGCTTTCAAATGAGAATATTTGTGTTTTTAACTTTAAAAGGTACACTTGTAGTAAGTTTATCTAAAAAAAAGCCTACAACTGGAAAAAATATGTAGTTTTCTGTTCTTATAAATAAATTAATCTATTATAACAAAACAAAAGCCAGTTTGACATTTAATAATGCGTTAGTTCGATGGCTCCACTCGAGTTATTAGGGAACAAAAAAAGAATTAAGGAAATTGCTCCATGGGAAGCCGAGAAAATGCATTTTTTTAACGTATACCGATTTTGAACTTTGGGGGTTACATTTTCTCCAACCTAATTTTTGATTGGAATTTTGCTATTTTTGGCAATTTTCACACGTATTATCGATAGTTTTTATTATAATAATATATGTTATGAGTATTTTAAAGATATGAAAATTGGTGTGGAGAAAGAGGTCAAAAATAAAAAGGTGATGGTTTGAAAATTATGATCCTATTCTTTATATCTTTGCCGTAAATTCCGGTCAAATTTCACCGGTTGTATCTCAGGAACCACTCGTCGTAATTAAACGTTTTTCTTTTAAAAGAAGCGTCCTGCCACTGTTTTTCGAATATCCATTTCACAATTTAGTTTAGTTTAACATTTCCCGAGTTATTCTATTTGTTTATAAGCCAAAAAATTGTTTATAATTTTAAAATATTCCTGAGGCCGCTTAAATAGTCCAATTTCAATTCTGTAAAGTACATTAGATAGGTATATTGTCTTTTTATAAAAAAATCATAGTTATTCTTATGCGTCATAATTATTGTCGTTATTATAGCGACCGTAATATTTTAATTAACAATTCAATTGTTGTTAAACTGTTCATTCAATTTCCATCGGCTTCTGTAATTGTAATCTATATGAAAAGAGCTTTTAGATTACCAAGGTATTTAATTATTGATTAACAATTACTTATCTAAAATTTTAGTTGAAAATTAAAGATTTTGTTGGAAAAACCCGCTTTTCCGGAGAAAGTTTTTGTCGAAGTGAATCGAGAAAAACACGTCTCTATGCAGAATTTAATTGCGGTGAATTTTTATTTGAGTGTTTTTGGTGTAAAGTTAAAATCTTTGGAGTTATAGAGCAAAAATTGAAAAAAACACGATTTTCAGGCTCCATTTTGTTTATAAAAAAAGTAGCACACTATCCGCGGACTTTGCATACCCATATTATTAATACATACAATAATAAGATTCGATTCCAGCCATAAAATTGCTGGTAAATAACTTTTCCTTGTATTTTGCTAATTAGCCCAGAGTACAGAGTAACTATTCGGAAAGGTAAATCTAGTGAGACATATATTCAGGCTAAGATGAGGAGGACATATTATGATACGCCGTAACGACAATCGCCTTATAAAAAAGGTGATTTGGGAAGGAGTAGATGAGGAAGGTCTGTATGGCGGTCTAGAAAAAGGTGGAATATGCAGTCAGAGAGGATCTGGAGAAAATGGGCAAATAGCCAATGGAAAATATTTGCACAAGAATGACAAACATAAAAGACAATAACGCTTTAAATGATTAAGAGAAAAAGCGCGAAAAAACGAAAAAGCACGTTCTAATTTTATGAATATGAAAAAGGTCCTATGTAGCAAATATTTAACATTAACTCTTAAAGTAAGCCTAACAAAATGTTACGTATACAGTGCACTATACTGTGAAGTGGAACCATGGACGTTATATCTAGAGACAATGAGACGATTTGTCTTTAAAATGTGGACCTACAGAAGAATTACAAGGGTTTCCTGGGTAGTTAGATTTACGATCAGTAAAGTACTAAGAAGAATAGGTAAAGAGAAGGAAGTTGAACTTACAATTAAAGAAATAAAACTACAGTATCTCGGACAAGTGATGCGAGGCAAGGAGTATGGCATCCTGCGGCTCATAATGCAAGGAAAGATAGATGGCAGAAGAAGCATCGTGAGAAGACGAACTTCATGGCTAAAGAACCTGAGAGAATGGTTATATGTCTTTTTGTCGTCTAATTATACTTTATTCCACTTTACTTTTATTTGGCAAGCAAAATATAAAGACAATTCCTTGTAAATAAAACAAACGGGCTGTGGTCCTCGATGCTGAGGCCGGTGAACGGAAAATAAATATTCGAAGGATATAAACAAAGCGGCGTCCATATGGGTAATACTAAGGAAGACGTTTAATTAATATCCAAAGACGGGATAGCGGTCCATCAATACTGGAAGCATGGCATTGGACACAAATGTGAGATCTGAGCAGTAATCCGAGACCGGGGTTAAAGTTCTTACCAGATCAATATGTAGTCCGGATCGACTTTTCTTCTTATAGTTCTTCCCGGAATTTTATAATTTAGGTCGGTATTCCATCTCCAGTGCGTATCGATGGTAGTGGTAATACTATTTAGCTTTTTTGTTACTCTTTACACTATTAAATGTATGTAAAGACTTAAGTTTGCCCTAAAAAGGTCATTCTAAATCCAAGTAGCACATCGAGATTTCTCAGAGGCGTAAAAAATTATTAGAAGGCTTAATAAAGAGAAAAATAAAGACGTAAATTTCTGGAGATTCCTGGCAGAATTAAGAGAAAAATACTGTGAAAATTAGATGCAAGACTGTAATATGAGATATTCCTATGAAATCGATTGAGATGGATTACTAATAGAAAAAAATCGACTCAACATAACAAAACTCAAATAAAAAATGATGATACAATGCTGTTTGGTCTTACATAAATTAGATTTTCTGATCGTAGAAAATCGATTTGGTATTCCATTTTTCCATATTTTGTTTTGTTCTATGTGATTATTCCTATAATAGCTCTTAACGCTCAACCATAACACATTTATTGATGAATTAAAACCGAATTTAAAAACCGTTAAAAGAAAAACCGAATTTAAAAATATGATGTTACCAACCTAACCAAGAAATTGATTGTGGACGAGTTTGAAACAGATATATCCAGAAAACCACTTGCTAGGCCTAATTCGAAAAGGAGAATTGAAGGATAAGATATGTGAGAAATCACGAGAAAAGAAACCTAAAGATTTGGCACAAGTAATAAAAAATAATTATTTGGAGGAGACTGTAGACAGACTAGGAAACTGGATTTCAGAGAAAAATGATCAAACAACAGAAATAAGGACCAGGATAGAAATAGCAAGAAATGCGTTTGTAAAAATGAAAACAGTTCTCTGCAACAAAGACCTTAGCTTAGAACTGAGAGTAAGAGCTTTGACATGCTACGTGTTCTCGATACTACAATATGGACTTGAAAGCTGGGCATTAAAGCAAGAACACATAAATAAGCTGCAGTCATTTGAAATGTTGTGTTACAGAAGAATGCTTAGAATAGCATGTACACAGAGGAAAACGAACACGGAAATACTGCGAGAAATGGGCAAAGAATGCGAAATAATAAACACAATAAAAATAAGAAAGTTACAATATCCGGGACACGTAATGAGGGGACCGCGATATGAAATGCTAAGACTGATAATACAGGGAAAGATAAGAGGCGTAAGGAGTATAGGAAGAAGGAGAGTGTCATGGTTAAAGAATTTAAGGGACTGGTTTAGATGCAGTTCTATAGAACTCTTTAGAGCAGCGGTGGATAGAGTAAAGATAGTGATGATGATATCCAAACGGCACTTGAAGAAGAAGAAGTAGACAGACTATGGATAAAAGAAATCAGGCTAGGCAAAGGCAACTAATGGTGAAAGATACAATTTTGATGATAACCAAAAGAAATATGAAGCTGAGAAAATAAAGGCGGAAACGATTAATACAAGGAAGAAACGGAAGTGAAAGAGACGAATATAAGTATCAACAATATACAGCAAAGCACAAAGACATCCGGACACCAACGAAATGAGGATCTTAAGAAGGATTGCAGGAAAAGGACTACAGGACAGGATAAAAACTGAGGAAATCAGACACTTATGTAAGGTAGACAATATAAATACCTGGGTGAAGAGCAGAAAAGAAGAGTGGAATCAACACATAAGCAGGATGTCTGAATCAAGGATAGTAAGAATAGCCAGGCACGTCACCGTTATGCAGAAGAAGTATAGGACACCCAAGGAAAAGATGGAATGACAAATTAGGGACAGAGTGAAAGCTACCGTTGAAGAAAAACAGGCAATAATACCTATATAAAAGAAAAAGAAGAAAAAGAAGAAGAAGAAGAAGAAGAAGAAGAACAAGAAGAAGAAGAAGATATACTTTGCATATAGATTCAATTTATCATCTGCTTACTTCCTCTGTCTTTTATTTTCCGCCATGAAGTTAGGAACTATCCTCGTACTTTTTGAATTTGACTGACTCCAGGGGCCAGTCCGTTAATGTTCGTCCTCTGGTTTGTGTCTCTGGCTGGTAAGTAATAATGTTGTTAGCTGTCACTTTTATTAGATGGCCGACGATACGGACCGCTGCTGATCTTGTAGATTCCATATCGTTACTCTTGTAAAATACAATCCGCAGTCTTGTACCTGCACTTTTTCTTCTTTCAGTTTCTTGTCGTTTTCTGTTACTTTTTTCTTCTTTTAACTTCAAAGGAGGCCGATTGTTTCTTTAAATTTCGCGATCAGAGTCACTACTGACTTACATGGGAGAAATACTGTATATTTTTTCTACGTTAAGTTTTTACGCTATCAAACGGAATTTTCAAATGTCTAGTTAATAAATATAAATAACGTTACGAGGAACAAGAGTGGTAAAAGTATATAAAATAAGCAAGATAAATCAAATTAAAGGAATCTTGTTCTTAAAATTATTATTCACACTTCTTGAGGATAAAAAATATTCAAAATATGACTCGGCTGCATAAAAGAATCTCTACATCTGGATATTGTAACGAATTACAAAACTAATAAATATTGAAATTGGAAAGAAATCCTTTGTAAAAGGTATAAATTTTTTTTATTAAAAATCCCTTAAAATGGCTACATCACAACAAAACGTTTTTGATTTTTATAAAAAATCATCATCAGTGTTCGATAAACTGGAGGCTAGATGAGCCACAAAAGAAAAATATCTGGGTAAAAACCCTTTACATAAAATATAGATGCCTTAAAAGTGCATACTTCAATAAAAAGGCCTGTGATGGTTTTAAGGCATCTATATTTTATGTAAAGGGTTTTTACCAAGATATTTTTCTTTTGTGGCTCAGCTAGCATCCAGTTTATCGAACACTGATGATGATTTTTTATAAAAATCGAAAACGTTTTGTTGTGATGTAGCCCTTTTAAGGGATTTTTAATAAAAAAATTGTATACCTTTTACAAAGGATTTCTTTCCAATTTTGTGATTGATGGTATACAGCCAACTACAGGAAAACTTTTTCTTTTCCTTGTGGATTTAATAAATATTGCTGCAGTGAGATCATCGTCATCCTAATTATTAGCTCGAAAAGATCATAATAATTAGCTATTAATGTGCTTTGATCTGCTTTTTTTCTTATAAATCAATTTTTATTTAAAGTTGACCAATACATTTTTGTCGTTTTTGACAACATTCATGTCTCCGGTCCGTATGCTAAAGCAGGCCGCGCACTGAATCGGCATAGAGCGATCGGCTCAGCTAAGAGCAATTGGTAGATTTTGCTATACATGGAAATAAATAAGCCACCGCGCACCGCCTAAGAACGTTCGACAGTCGAATTTAGGCGGTGTGCGGTGGCTTTTGAACAAGAACGAGATCTAGTTCACAGAATTCATAAACTAGCAGAGGTGGGCATGTCAATAACCAGTAAAATAGTAAGAAGAAGTGTATTTTCGTATGTGATGATTGATGATAATGAACATTCCTAATTCTTTTTCTGATACATCTAAATTAGCAGGAAGGAAATGGCTGAAATTATTCTTTGCAAGAGATCCCGATGTGGCCAGAAGGAAGGCTCAGCAAATGAATCCAGCAAGAGCACAGAAAATGAATCCATTTATTGTAAAGGATTATTTTAAGAAATTGGAGGAAGTATTCATTAAATTGGAATTGTTTGATAAACCTGGAAACGTTTACAATATGGACGAGAAAGGTTGCCGTCTAACGATCTATAAACAGCAAACCGTATTGGCCAAGAAAGGTGCTAAACGTATCCACTTGACAGCGCCTGAACATGATGAAAATGTTAGTATTGTGGGTTGTGGAAATGCCCTGGGGCAAGCCATCCCACCGTTCATTCTTTTTAAATGGAAGAGATTGAAGCCTAAATGGAATGATCATCTACCACCAGGATCAACTGTAATGATGACACAGAAAGGGAGCGTGACAAATGAGACGTTTATTTCATGGCTAGCACATTTTGCAAAGTATAAGAATACAGGACCCACACTCCTGATATTCGATGGTGCAAAATCGCATCTGGACATAAGTATTGTTGAAGCTGCAGAAAATTATGGTGTTACTTTATTTTGTCTTCCAAGTAACACCACGCATGAAATGCAGCCTATGAATAAAGCACTCTTCAAAAGTTATGAGTCTTTTTGGGATCAGGAGGTTTTAAATTTTTTGATAACTCAACCTGGGAAAATTTAACCAAAATGCGATTGGGTGAAATATTTAGTAAAGTTTGGTTACAAGCGATGACACCAGCTAACATCATCTCTGGGTTCAAAGCAACTGGAATATTTCCTTTTTTATAACTTTGTTATTGTTTATTACCTTGTAAATGGTAAGGAATAAAAATTAGAAATTTTGCAATTATATAAAACTTTACACACCCTATCAAAATAGCTATCAAAATGACAGTGTTGCCTTTTAATAAAATCAACGATGACGTCATATCTCTAAATTGGGACACCCTGTATACATTATTATTTTATGTCAAAAATGACAATTTGAAATACCAATCGACGGGTCTGAGCATTTTTCATAAAAACAATAATTATTTGAATTATTGAATTTATGCCAAATTACAGACACAACTTTGTTATTTTTTATTATCTTGTAAATGGTAGAGAATAAAAATTTGATATTTTCCAGTTATGTATAACTTTACACACTCTATCAAAATAGCTATCAAAATGACAGTGTTGCTATTTAAGAAAATCAACGATGATGTCATATCTGTAAATTGGGACACCCTGTATACATTATTATTATTATGTGTCAAAAAGGACAATTTGAAATACTAATCGACGGGTATGAGCATTTTTCACAAAAACAATTACTATTTGAGATATTGAATTTATTCCAAATTACAGACTCACTCCGTATATACATTTTCACTGTGAAACATTTAAAAACTTCGTTGGGTAAAAATTTCCGGAGTTTAATGAAACGTTTTTGACACTATTGTTTTAAAGCGACAGTGATCATATTTATACGAACGTAATAGTCGACAAAATTGCCAAAATTTTTGCGCCCTTTCTATAAAACGTATCATTGCACATAGAAGAGATTATTGCTATCGCCACCAGCCGGTTTGTATTTGAGAAGGGCTAGGGGAGCGAAAGCCACGTAATCACATCGGAAAATGAGCATCAGCCTTTCCGCAGTAGATAGAATAGAGATGGGACACTTTTCGGTATAGAAATAACAGATTTAATTGCTTCATTCACTTTGTTGATCGTCTAGAGTGGCGATATGGTAGTAGCTAAAAATTCATAATAATAAAAATAGAAATAAAGGCTATCAGGGGGCCGCGCCTAATAGAAGAACTGACAAAAAACTCCCACATGGGATAAGGCAGTTTTTGTTTCTATTCGATTCAGAGTCGGACCACCATCTCCATATAGCTATTTCAGCATCCCATGCATCTTCAGTGAAGCTATGCAGTCACAACTCTGAAGCGAATATTAACAACCCTGCCTATTTAAGGGAAACCATCGCAATACAATGATTCCACCTTTTGAGACGCAATCTAGCGACATATCTCGCAAAACGAGGAAAACAACGAAAAGTTCTAGATACAAAGTTTGCTACTTTTTAAACAATTAGAATAATTGAAATAAAAATATAATAAACAATATTGCTGATCGTGTCCAACATCACAAGTTAATGCAGATCCTCAAGAAGCTTGATATAGACCAAAAAGACATAAGATGCATTGAAAACTTGTACTGGTATCAGGCAGCACAATTAAAAATAGACAATTCTATATCCAAATCCATACATATAAGAAGGGGTGTTCGGCAGGGATGTGTGCTTTCCCCTCTTTTATTTAACATTTATTCGTAAGCCATATTTCAAGAGTCTTTGGAAGATGCAGAGATGGGAATCAAAGTGAATGGAGTATTAATCAACAACATACGATATGCTGATGATGCTGTCTTAATTTGCGACAACATAGCAGATCTTCAACAACTTGTCACTATAATCGGAGAATACAGTAAGCGAATGGGATTAGAGATTAATACCAAAAAGACCAAATTCATGATCATCTCCAGAAACTTGGATGAATTTGAAAACTCCACCATAACACTTAATACTAAGTCCATTGAGAGAGTGAGCAAATTCAAATACCTAGGAACGTGGCTTTTTGAAGACTGGGCATCGGACAGGGAAGTAAAATGTCGCATTGAGCAAGCTCGACAAGCTTTCGTAAAATTCAGGAAGGTATACTGAGCTGCTCAGAGTTCGACCTTACACTGAGACTAAGGTTTACTAAATGCTACGTGTGGTCGGTGCTGCTATATGGCATAGAGGGCTGGACACTCAAAACGACGGATATAAACAGATTAGAAGCCTTCGAAATGTGGCTTTATCGCCGTATCCTAAAGATACCATGGACGGCGAAAGTCACAAATGTGGATGTTCTTAAAAGAATCAACCAAGAACGTCAGCTTTTCGAAAAAATCAAGAAAAGAAAAACGGCGTATTTGGGTCACATCATGCGAAACGAAAAATACCAGTTCCTTCAACTTATAATCCAGGGTAAAATTGAAAGCAAGAGAGGAATAAGACGCAAGAAAATATCCTGGCTCCGAAACATAAGGCAATGGACAGGGATCACCGACATACAATCACTGATACACATTGCAAGAAACAGAGAGTTAATGGAAAATGTGATCGCCAACATCCATTAGTTGATTTGCATTTGAAGAAGAAGAAGAAACAATATTTTAAATCCAAGACTTTTCGTTAATAAACTGCTCTCTGGCTGCATCCTGTATCTCTGCAATAGGAGAAAGCAAATAGGACACTTTGGCCACGCATTTACCTTCTCTCCGTCAAGGAATAGGACCGAAAGACAGTTTCTAAATACTCAATTCTGAGTAAAGATGAAAAATAATAAAGGCAGTTTTTGTTTCTATTCGATTCAGAGTTGGAACACCATCTCCATATAGCTATTTCAGCATCCCATGCATCTTCAGTGAAGCTATGCAGTCACAACTCTGAAGCGAATATTAACAACCCTGCCTATTTAAGAGAAACCATCGCAATACAATGATTCCACCTTTCGAGACGCAATCTAGCGACATATCTCGCAAAACGAGGAAAACAACGAAAAGCCCTAGATACGAAGTTTGCTACTTTTTAAACAATAAGAATAATTGAAATAAAAGTATAATAAACAATATTTTAAATCCAAGACTTTTCGTTAATAAACTGCTCTCTGGCTGCATCCTGTATCTCTGCAATAGGAGAAAGCAAATATGACACTTTGGCCACGCATTTACCTTCTCTCCGTCAAGGAATAGGACCGAAAGACAGTTTCTAAATACTCAATTCTGAGTAAAGATGAAAAATAATAAAGGCAGTTTTTGTTTCTATTCGATTCAGAGTTGGAACACCATCTCCATATAGCTATTTCAGCATCCCATGCATCTTCAGTGAAGCTATGCAGTCACAACTCTGACGCGAATATTAACAACCCTGCCTATTTAAAGGAAACCATCGCGATACAATGATTCCACCTTTTGAGACGCAATCTAGCGACATCTCTCGCAAACCGAGGAAAACAACGAAAAGCCCTAGATACAAAGTTTACTACTTTTTAAACAGTTAGAATAATGGAAATAAAAATATAATAAACAATATTTTAAATCCAAGACTTTTTGTTAATAAACTGCTTTCTGGCAGTTTATTAACTAGCAGCTAAAAATTCATACTAAAACAAGTTATCTTTGAATAATAGTGTAATCTGAAGCAGCAATAATTTAGTAGAACTAAAATTATATAAGTTTCTTCTTCTTCTTTTTATGTAGACATGACTCTGTCTGTTTTTCAATTTGCCTCCAGTAAGTTGTCATTCCTTGTCATTCGGCTTATGTGGCCGTTCTGTTCTACTCTTCTGTTTTTCACACAGTTATTAATGTTGTCCACCTTGCATCTCTGTCGTAGATCTGCACTTTTAGCTCTATCCCACAGTGTCTTACCATTGATTTTTTGCAGTGTTTTCATCTCTTCTGTTTCTAGCATTCTATTTGTCATTTCTTTATCAGTTCGTGTTTCTGCCGCGTATCATTGGCCTGATGACTGTTTTGTAAATTCTGCCTTTCACTTCTTTTCCAATGTTTTTATTTCTCCAAACTATATAAGCTCTTTCTTCTATTTCTTCATTCTTCTTAATCCGTTTTTCAGTTAAACAACCACCATATAAAGTGTTCTGCGTAATAGACAAAGTTCTTGTCCCATCTTCAGTGGGACTACTACCCCCAGAACTAACAGAAAAATCGTTTTGGCTCAATTGACAAGGCTTTTCTGCTTCACTGACTTTACAAGGGGGGATGAGTCTTCGCCGCATCTACTATAGCCCTCCATCTTCTAGAATCTTGCACGTCAGTTTCCCATTGATTTACCCCAATTCTAGATAAATCGGATTCAACGTCATCCTGCCATCTTTTTCTTAGACGACCTACTGATCTTCTACCATCTGGTCTTTCAAAAAACACTATCTTTAACACTCTGTCTTCCTCTCATATTACCACATGGCCTGCCATCTTATCAGGTTACCTTTTATATATCTGACGATGTTTTAAGTACCATGCACAGTCATCAATTAGCATTGGCGGCGTCTTTTCCACTCTCCTGTCAATTCATCTTTTTGAGGCCCAACATCATTCTGAGAACCTTCCTTTCCAATACCAGCAAATTATTTATTTCCCGCAGAATTATAGTCTACGTGTCACTTCCATATGTAACATAACAACTAACAACTAGAGGAATAATTAACATGTACAGTCTTAATTTAAAATAATAACGCTAGGGAGTCTGTTCCCCGTAGCCATACTTGCTTAGACCTCTTTTTCTATGTGGTTGTCATCTGTGATTACTGCTCCCAGATATTTAAACTATTTTACATCGAAGCAAATGTCAAGCAATGCTTGATAATATTTTCGTCGTAGTTTTTTTCAAGCCCGATACCAAAAAATGTTTCAGAAATCTTAGAATGAGATGAATAAGAGCTAGTCTCTAATGCCCAAAAACTACAACCACTTGTTAAAGCTAAAAGGCTCATACCAAATTCTTTTTGGTTCACCAAGAATTTAAGCTGATAGTGATGTGCCGCTGCTCATCATACGAAAAAAAAATTATTGCGAACAAACCTAGAAAGAAAATGCCAAGCAATGAAAAACTACCCAGCTTACGAAATAGAACAATGAGTTTTGGAATCTTGGATATGCAAGGAAAGGAATAAGAAAGATGAGGTGTTGAAAGAAATTAACACATTAAAAGGTGATATGAGAGTCCTTACAAAAAAAAGAAAGGAGATGCGACAGGCAAAGATTTTGTCCCTTTTTGTAGTACATTAAAGAAAGATAGAATATTATATTTAAAAGTACTGATGTAAGAAAAAACTGTTAAGAAATGGGAAAAAATGGGAAAAAAATGTTAAGAAATGGGAACTACTTAATGGCAGGATACTAAAAATTTAGAGAAGGTGACAACGTGAAAAGAATGAGGTAAAGTAACTTATATACTAAACCAGGGAGGAAAAAGAAACAAAGTGGCCGGTCTATTTGGAAAAAAAAGTTGTTCTGTTTGAGAGTCTAGGCCTCTACACCGTAAAAAAGCGTGTTAAATACGTAGCCTCTTAGCATTCTTAATCGTAGGGGGATGTTTATATCTCTGTGGCAGAAGAATTTTCTCATCTTTATGAAGGTGGCCCTGGCAATTTCGATACGTCTTTTTATTTCATTGTTTTGGTCTCCAGTTTCGTTTATTAAAGTTCCCAAGTAATTTGAATATGTGCTGGTTGTGTCATGTTTTTACTGAAAAGCATATTAGAAGACCTCTCCATTGATTACGATTCCTTCGTTTGCTTGAAAAAGGGCTTCCTGGCAGATGCTTTCACTATATACATTAAATAGCCGTGTTACAAAATGCATCCTTGTCGTACTCCTCTACGTATTTCTATTGTTTGTGATGTCTCATTTTCTATTTTCATTTTAGCTTTCTGATTCCAATATAAATTGAGAATTATTCTCAGATCTTTATTATCTATGTCTTTTCTTTCAAGAATGTATCTTAGCTTATCGTGGCGTACTCTGTCGCTTCTCTGTAGCTTCTCGAGTTCCTAGTCCTTTTCTGAACCGCATCTCTGTATTACTAATATCCGACTCCAACTTTTGACAAACTCGGTTGTGGATGATTTATAGAAATATCTTTAGTAAATCGCTCATGGCAGTGTCATACTGCTGAGAGCTATAGATTCAGGTCACCGGAAGACGAGCATCATCTACAAAATAGTTCGGTTCGGAACCAGTCGTGGGAGTGTCAAATAAAAAAACAAAATTCAAACGTACAATTAACTAGTACCTAACGAGTGTTGTTGGTATTAGCGGACCAAGATTACCTACCAACTTTTTTAGTCGAGATTCAAGGAAGTACTTGTAACATACTAGGAAATGTAAGACACTATGAACTTGTGTCATCTTCAATCAACGAATATCGACTATCTTCTACGACGGGCATGTCTTGATGTTATCTTTTAACGTGAGTTGGCGAATGAGAATAGGCTACTGCGTAATGTCAGTAGATATTGTACTTCATCCATTGTACCCGATATCTATATAGAAGGAATTACATTTACAGAATTTTATTTACAATAAGAAGAGTCTGTGTACTTTAGTTATTATTTGTACCCTGAAATTAGCAGCTGCGTATATCTAAGATAGAAGTATAAGGATAGAAATAATCTTTTGAATGAATAAGTCTTTAACCCTCGTATGACCAAGGGGGGTAAATTTGGACCCCAATGCATGTTTTATTTAATAAATTCAGAAATATTTTCAATTTTAAACTCATTATTTTTTTATTTGACTTTAATATCATTCTAAAAACCCTCATATTTTGTAATAAAAAAAAGAATGTGTGTGTACTTTGTAAGCATGTAAGAAGTTATACTTTTATTATATGATTTCAACGAAATCAATATACTTTAAACAGTTTCTCTACTACTTTCCAAAAATTTTTATTAAAACAATACCAAAAATTAAAAAAATAAAAGAATAAAACACACACAAACACATTGAAAAATGCCACAAATGATTTCTGAACAATAATTGTTGCCAAAAATTTTAATTAAATACGTATTTTCTGAAAAAAAAAATATATAATAATATACTTACAATCATAAAATCTATAAAAAAAATAAAAAAATAACAACTTGCTTGGGACTTGAACTCACTTCAAGTCGACCGCGCCGTACGAGAGTTGAAGCGATTTCCCACTACACCACATTCGCGTATACGTCATGTGGGAATATACACAATCTAAACGTTTACACGATAAACTTTTTGACATTTTGTTTATTTATATGAATCAAATTATTAGTTTGATTTTTGTCGAATTAAAATACAACAAAATATAGAGTAAGAAAACGCTATATTAGATGAAGATTTGTAGAAAGTTTGTTCGTAATCAGATTATGTAAATTAAAGCATTGCCTACTAATAGGTAACTACATTATTTTTTTTACATTTTCCAAATAGATAGGTATGAAGATAATTTTTTATTGGAATACAACTGAAACATTTAGAATTACGTACCTGCGGCTTTTCAAATCTATTTAAAAAGTCACTATAATTATAAATTTGATTTTATTTCTGTCCTCACAACAATAAAAACTAATATATACAATATTTTTGTTTACCGATAACTTCCATATTGAACAATTATTGACAGATCATTTCAACACCCAATCAGAGCCCGTATAACGACTAATACCATACTGTCGGTGTGCCCATGCGCGCAGATCAATAAAATTTCACCCTCAATGAAATCGCGCCTAAAGAAGTATAACTTCAAAAATTCCCTATATTTTACGAAAAAAAAAAATATATATCTTTTCCCAATTTGGGGTCAAAGACGAGCTGCCTTGGCCTTCCATATTTCAATTTTAGAAGAAACAAATTTTTGGTGTGTAAGAAACATTTCAATATTGAAAAAAAATTGTTTGCTAAAACCTGTGGCGACGTAAAATAGGGTATATTTGAAAATTTCTTTAGTCCTAAGTTAAGAATGATGATTCCTGTTTTTGTTCAGTTGTAATTAAAAATATGTTTTACTAATGTTTATTTATAATTTATTGATACAATACGAATTATACGATACAATACAATACAATATATTTGATTACGAATACATTATTACATTTCTTAAAACAACTTCTTTTTTTTTGTCAATTGTCATTTTTAACTTGGGGTTCATTTTTTATCCCCTTTGGTCATCCGTGTAACAAAAAAAGGTTGGTCATCGGAAGGTTAGCGACCATTTTTATGAGAATTTAGAGCAATTGAAATTATATTAAACTGGAACGTTCCAGTGAACCAAACGTTGACCCACCTCTATTCGGTACAGTTCCGTGACCACATCGCAGCACTCAAAGTGCAACTCCCCATCAGCATAAAACTCCAATTGGTTTTTTTTATCAGAGCAAAGCTAGAACTGTATGTCGGGAACCGAGAACCAGCGTGAGGAGCGAATGAGGGGCGGTTTTGCCGCAGATGAATCCTCTTTGACGAGGTAACGTAAATATACACATGCGTTTGTATTTAAAATCCTACTTTTTATAGATAAACGGAAAACTGGGTATATTGGTACGGCATTACTTCTTTCTTTGATGAAATTTATTTGGGTGAGCTAAATATTTTTCAACAAATGACCATTAAAATATTTTCTGTACACAGTTTGCCTTTTCATGTATGTTTTCTAAGCCAAGCCGCACACCAAAGAAACATGAAACGAAAAACATGAAACATGAAACGAAAAACATGAAACATGAAACGAAAAACATGTTTCATGAAAAGAAAACACTGCTAAACAAATCTCAAAGTCCGCCTACCAATGATACGAGTGTGATTCATGCTCATGACACATTTTTATTTTCGAAGAGTTTCATAAATGGCCGGACATATATTTGTTTAGCAGTGGTTTATTTCCATGAAACGTAATTTACGTTTCACGTTTCTTTGATGTGCAGCCTGCCTAAGAGTGAAATCCTTCATTTCTGTGGTGTGTGGTAATACTGTACCTCGGTTATATTCAATTGTTGCTATATTTTTTAAAATGTGTAGGGTTTACTGCTGATAGAAAAAGTATTCGGACATCAAATGTTCAAAAATCTTTTCAGGTCATTAGAATGAAAATAGTTTCTCAAAGCAAAATACTAAAATTATGGCATCTCCACGATAGAATGTTCCGAAAGCACGGAACGGAACATTTATTCTGCTTATTGAGTGATAACTATTCCAGAGGAGACATCACTACAATAATAATTATTTAGTCCAGAAAGCCACTGCGCATCCGCTAAAAAAAATATTCTAATTCGGATTTTTTGCACAATCTTACTCAAAAAGGACCCCTTTTAGCAAATTTGCATGTTGCCAGGACCAAAAGGTGGTCAAAAATGTTTTAAACGTTTTTTTTTTTGTTTTTTTCCTATAATTATTTTTTTTGCATGGAAAAAAAGTTTTTTAAGTTTTTTGGATCATTCCAAACCGAAAAGGTCTTTAGTGACTTTTCTCTAAAAATGATAGTTTTTGACATATAAGCGATTAAAAATTGAAAAATTGCGAAATCGGCCATTTTTAACCCTCAAAAACTATGTGAAAAACTGAAAATTTGAATGTTGCCAAGGTAGGTAGATATTCTTTAAACATTTATTGATGAAATCCCTAAGAGTTTTTTGCAATACAATATTCAAAAATCCTTTGTTTTTTAATTGCTAATCAAGCGTGCGCGACACTATTTTCCACCGACAGTATGGTGCAAATGAAAGGAGTAAATTCGTTATTTCGTAAACCGTCGACTTTAAGGAAAAATCCCGAAACAGGTCGATTTTTATTTTTAAGTTATGATATTGTGGCATATATGGTATACTAGTGACGTCATTCGTCTAGGCGTGATGACGGAATCGATGATTTTTTTAAAAGAGAATTGGGGTCGTGTGGTAGCTCATTTGAAAGGTTCTTCAATTCTCTATGCAGTAATGTAAACATTTACATAATTATTTGTACAGGGTGTCCTTCTACTTCTTTTTTTTTTTCAAATAATTTAATTTATAAAAATTTTTTGGACACCCTGTATAAATAATTATGTAAATGTTTATATTACTGAATAGAGAATTGAAAAACCTTTGAAATGAGCTAGCACACGACCCCTATTCTCGTTTAAAAAAATCATCGATTACGTCATCACGCCCAGACCGATGACGTCACTAGTATACCATATATGCCGCAATATCATAACTTAAAAATAAAAATCGACCGGTTTCGGGATGTTTCCTTAAAGTCGCCGGTTTACGAAATAACGAATTTATTCCTTTCATTTGCACCATACTGTCGGTGGAAAATAGTGTCGCGCACGCTTGATTAGCAATTAAAAAACAAAGGAGTTTTGAATATTGTATTGCAAAAAACTCTTCGGGATTTCATCAATTGGTGTTTAAAGAATATCTACCTACCTTGGCAACATTCAAATTTTCAGTTTTTCACATAGTTTTTGAGGGTTAAAAATGGCCGATTTCGCAATTTTTCAATTTTTAATCGCTTATATGTCCAAAACTATCATTTTTAGAGAAAAGTCACTAAAGACCTTTTCTGTTTGGAATGATCCAAAAAACCTAAAAAAACTTTTTCCCATGCAAAAAGAATAATTTTGGGAAATAAACAAAAAAAAAACGTTTAAAAAATTTTTGACCACCTTTTGGTCCTGGCAACATGCAAATTTGTTAAAAGGATTCCTTTTTGAGTAAGATTGTGCAAAAAATCCGAATTAGAATATTTTTCCTAGCGGATGCGCAGTGGCTTTCTGGACTAATTAGATAAATTAGGATCTAGCCTTGGAAGTCTGACAGGTAAAAGTATAGAATTTGCAGATGTGCTGTCAATTCCATACTGACAGATGTGGGCAAAAGAAGGAGAGTACAAATTATACTGCATTCAAGAGACGAGACGGGACAGAAAAATGGTGAAATAACTAAATGAAGGATACAAATTGTTGTATGTAGGGAAAAGTAACGTTAGCTACTTTTCAAAATAACAATGTAGTAGAAGTTGTAAAAACGACTGATAGATTAATAATGACAGTGAAATTTGTAAATAATAAAGAAGTATTTAATGTTCTGTGTGTTACCCCTCATATCGCTCCTATCATCTCAAAGAGTGATGGAAAGAGTACTTTGACAGTTTATTAAATGAAAAATTTGACAGAAAAACAGTTGAGCTAACGGAGAGATTAACAAGTTTTGTTTCCAAAATAACAAACAAGTAAGTTGAATAAGGACTTCAAGAAACGTAAAGCAGTGATGGACCAGATGATATTCCAAATGTGTGAAAAGATTTAGGACAGGAACGAGTTGGCTAACAGGTTTACTAAATAGAATTATGAAAGTGGGATATATGCCAGACGAATGGACAAACAGTATATTTGTAATTGTTTACAAAAACAAAGGAAGATACACAACAACGCATAAACTATAGGGTCATAAGTCTACTAAGTTACACTAGAAAATATGGGAAAGGGTTATTGATAACCTGGTATGTGAAGAAACCGAAATATCCCATAATCAGTTTCCCCACTCGTTGATAAAATCTTCAATTTTTTACAAATAGCTGCTTCAGGTCGAAAACGACGCTTAAAAAAATACGAAAACTCATTAAAATGTATCTCATAAAAGCTATGGTACCTACGTCCTTTCCTAATTTGCTTCTTTAAATTTTTTTTAGTTATAGGCAGTTATTATTACAATAAACTTTCTTACGATAGATTTTGGATTTTTATACTTTTATAACCTGTTTTTTAGATTATGTCAAAACTTTGTTTTTGGCACTTTAACCCTTTCTAATTTTGACTCTTCAATAATTGTTGAAATATACTATATACAATATTTAAAATAGTACTATAGAGGTGCTTAAAATATTACTAAATATTTATATTTCTACTACTGAAAATAATACTGAAACTGTTGAGTCCGCGAGTCCGAGTCTTTACCGGTGCGTCATCATTTAAAGCATACGAAATAAGTCGGAAATCTATTTCACGTAACAACTGACAGAAAGTGGCTACTGTTCCGATTACGGGATTTATTTTAAAATTTGACGTTATCAAATATACAGTGCGTCCATAAAGTAACGCATAAATTCATTATTTCGTAAACCGGTGACTTTAAGGAAAAATCCCGAAACAGGTCGATTTTTATTTTTAATTTTCGATTGTTTGGCATATTTGTCATACTCGTGACGTGATCCATCTGGGCGTGATGACGTAATCGATGATTTTTTTAAATGAGAATAGGGGTCATGTGATAGCTCATTTGAAAGGGTATTCAATTCTCTATACATTAATGTAAACATTAACATAATTATATATACAGGGTGTTCAAAAAAACATTTTTTTATTTAAAATAATTGAGACAAAAAGAAGAATGTATGTAATTTATTAAATTCAGAATACGTTTTACTACTGTCAGAAAGCAGAAAAAAAAATATTTGACAAATAAACATTGATTTTCGTTTAAACGAAATGTTCAAACTATCAAGAGGCAGGTGGGTGGCACCTTTAACATTGAACTTAAGCGAAAAACAATATTTATTTGTCAAATAAACATTTTTTTCCTGTTTTCTGACAACAATAAAACGTTTTTTGAATTAGATAAATTACATACATTCTTCTTTTTGTATCAATTATTTTACTTAAAAAAATGTTTTTTTTGAACACTCTGCATAAATAATTATGTTAATGTTTACATTAGTGTATAGAGAATGAAATACCCTTTCAAATGAGCTATCACATGACCCCTATTCTCATTTAAAAAAATCATCGCTTACGTCATCATGCCCAGATGGATGACGTCACTAGTATGATATATATGCCAAAAAATCGGAAATTAAAAATAAAAATCGACCTGTTTTGGGATTTTTCTTTAAAGTCGCCGGTTTACGAAATAATGAATGTATGCGTTACTTTATGGACGCACTGTATAGAATGTGAAATGTAAGTTTTGCTTCAAAATTTTTGTGCAGAATTATAGCTACATTTGAAGTAGCTTAAGAGGATCGATACGTATTTTCGGCTGCAATGCTATTCAAATGGGGATTCATTTTTTTCGAATCCTGAGAAAACTAATAAGTATTTTTGAAAAATTTAAACGCAGAATGAAAGATTACGTTATTAGCGAGGGCCGAAAGTCCCTGAGAACTTCTATAATGTTTATTTTAATAAGTTACAGGGGTGAAAAACTAAGAGAAAATTTAGTGTTTTTTTTTTAATTTCAAATATCTCATTCAAAATAAACTTTTTATTTATTCTAACGGACTTTCGGCCCTCGGTAATAATTTAGTCTTTCATTCTGCGTTTAAATTTTTCAAAAATATTTATTGGTTTTTCAGGATTCGAAAAAAATGAACACAATGTCCGTGGTAATATTTTCCAAATCTATCTTTGTCATACAACGCACTCAGTCGAATAGATTATTGTCAGGATAATGTCAGTCAGGCACTGACAATCAGTGACAATTTTAAATATTTGACATGAATCGGGAATATTTTGAGTTGTTGATAGTGTGTAGTGTGTTTGATAAATGTATAGTGTATTTAATAAATAATTGATTTAAGACGTGAACTTTATAAAAAGTTATTTATTGTGTATTATTTATGGAACATAGAAGCAGAGAATACATCAAGATATATTCTGTGATCCAAGTATTTTGTTGTTAGAGATGTTCAAAATTGTAAGCGTTCCATAGTAACAATATATTATTAAAAAATCACTTTAACACTTTTCCTCTTTTCTTGATTGAGTATTAGTTTTTGTTGTAGGTACATATAAATTATTACAATCACTGAATACATAGTTAGTGAAAAAATTATCAAATTTATTAACTGAATTAATAATTTGCAATTATACAAAAAATAACAGTTATCCAAGAACATTCAAAAGCCATCTCTTTAAGTTAGGTATGACATTGTCAAGTAGAATGACATTCTAGTAATACATATCCATACCAGTGTGAATTTTATTACACGTAATTTGCCATGTAAAGACAGAAAAGATAGGGATAGCCGTAAAATATTTGCGAATTATGTACCCATGGCCTTAATTAATTCTTTTATTATTATTGATTAATAAATAAATAAACAATTTATAAAAAAATTCAATAACATATTTTATTTTTGTTATTTTATTCACTTTGACGGAAATCTAAACACAATAATTTCTTTACTGTGTGAATGACGTTAGCTTTGTATGTTTTAAATATTAATTGCCAAAATATAATTATTTACCTTAAAATTTCAGAGCCCAATATAAAATTAGTTGTGAAAACAACTGTTTGTGTAATATAAAGAAACTTCAAAACGCAAAAATTAGACAAAAACCGCAAAAAATTCAACTGACTGACAGCCACAAAAATAAACAAAGCAGAAACGTCAAACAAATTGTGCTTAAAATTTGAAAATATACCGAATCGTCTTTTTTTGTACCTATCTCTTTTCAATGCACTGAGTCTAGATGGTTCATAAAAATAACATGTGTCTTTACTTAATAAGAAACGGCAGCTGGTTTGTCATGAGTTTCATGCGTGGAAGAGAATGATGCTAGATAAAAAGTTTGTGTTTTATCTCGCCAGGTATTAATGACGCACGGGTAAAGACTCACGGACTCAACTGTATGTATGTAAATTATGTTCTCTAAAAGATTGAGGTTAATAAAAAACTACTACAATAATAATTTAAAATTAAACCCACTTATTATTCCTAAAACTTCGTAATATCACGATTAAAGCCTAATTTACCGACTGCCGTTCTCCCCTTCCTAATAAATTTTTATGGAGTAATAAATCATCTTATTAAGTACCAACCAACTATTTAATAAAAAATTTTTTAAAAACAAATTGATATGATACTCATCCAACCAAACCTTAAAACCATAAATTAAAGAGTTAATTCCGCTCGTTTAGGAATTAGAGGAGTCCATGAGCTTCTTTAATATCCTCTTTTTCGACTTTACTGGCACCTGCCTCTAATTCGTCGACCACAGACATAATCGGGAGGACGTTCCTGAAATACAGGGTCTTGCGCTTTTCAAGAATATTCAATATTATGCTTAATTTTGTCAACTTTTGTTATGTTT